>NW_017672317.1:0-93739 GCF_001879085.1 Nicotiana attenuata
AAGGCACTGAGTGCACCACTGGAGTGATAGGTGCATTTCTGGTTATCCATCCCGGATTCTATTCCATCTTGTCGAGCAGACTCTGGCCCTCTCTCCATGTTTTGCTCAAGAATGCCCCACCAGCTGAAGCATCAACAATGTTCTTTACGCTATCTGACAATCCCATGTAGAACCGCTGCCCCAACATTAGATCTGGAACACCATGGTGTGGACATATGACCAGCATCCCTTTAAAACGCTCCCATGTTTCATGCAAAGTTTCCATCGGTCTTTATTTAAAGCTCAAAATCTCATCAATTTGTTGAGCAGTCTTGTTGGGTGGATGGAACTTGTTGTGAAATTGCTTGACTAGTTCATCCCACGTTGCTATAGGGTTTATGGGGAGTGAATTCAACCAAGTCTGGGAAGCTCCTGTCACTGAGAATGGAAACAATAACAACTTGATTGCTTCCGGAGTTACATTGGGTTGCCTTTGGGTTTCGCAGATAGACAAGAAATTCTTCAAGTGCTACTGAGGATCTTCAACTTGTGACCCCGAAAATAGTCTCTTATTCTGCAACAAGTGCAGCATGTTATTTGTGATTTGGAATGACTCAGCCTGTATCTGCGGGACAACTATCGCTGTGGATAGATTCTCAGCTGTGGGTTGTGCCCAGTCATAGCGAGCAGCCTCTGGCGCTGGCGCTATTGGTACTGCTGGGTTTTCCTGGTTATCTCCCATGATTGTTTCAAATTGTGCAGTTGTTGGTTGTTGTTTGTTTTGTCGGTTGGCCCGATTCAAAGCCCTGAAAAATTTCTCGGGATCTGATAATGCTTCAAATACTTCACCAGATCTCGATGAGTTTCTAGGCATGCACCTGTGCAACCCAGTCAACAAACGTTAAAATTTCAATGTAAAAATTGGGTATAGAGAAAACTGACTACACTAAGAATTTTTGTACTTCTTTCAATTGTAATTGATAACACTGTTAATTCCCCGGCAACGGCGCCAAAATTTGATCACGCCCAACTATGCCTTATAAAAAGGACAATGCGGTCGTTGCAAATATAATCCGGTTTACAAGTCCGGAGTCGAATCCCACACAGAATCAACCTATCAATTACCTTTGTTTGAATCACTAAATTCTTTATAATCAACTTCCCCAAACGTTGTAAACAATAGTTGATGGTACTTCTAATAACTAAGATTGAAAGTAAATAAACAGCTACAAACTAAATATGCTTGGGTTGTAAACAATAATGAGAAGGTTCTAAGGTAGTAATTTCCCCTATTGATGGAATCCCTTACGGTTATGTTTCATATAGATTCACCAAAATATCTCTATCAATCATGAGCACTCTTTTTACCGTAAATCTCTCCCGAGTAATCGCGATAATTTACTAGACGCACTCTCCTGAGATACGCTAGCTGACTTTGTTTATTACAGCTCACTTTAGGTTACACCCAAGGCTTCGTTATCCCTAATACCGCCTTTAAACCCGCAGTTATAGATCCCTCTTATACTTTGGGAGTGGTGTTGTTCAACAATTACCTAAATATGCACTCTCTTCCGAGTTATGCACACTAAATAGGCACAGCTAATTGAGGATCCTGTCAATTAACTACAACGAACACGTAGTTGAACAAATAGAGATTAACTGGCAAACTATATTAACATAATCAAGAAGTTCATCCTTCAATAGGTTCCATCAAAACCTTAGACTAAAGTATTTAGCTACTCATAACAACATAAAGATAAACTACGAAAATATTCATCATAGAAAATTGCAAGAAAAAGAAGAGATAAAGAACTATGATGTTTTTGGGTGATCTCTCACACTTGTGTTTCTTGCCAAAGTAGTCTCCAAAACAAATCTGCCCTAATGTGGCCGAATTCCTACTTCTTATAAGGGTTTTACACCAAGTTTTCCCGACTTGACACTTTAGTCCCTGGCTTTTCCGCGTTCTGCCGCGGTCCCACCGCGGTTACGCCAGGACCGCGGCCAAAGAGGTCCTCTGAATCTTTAATAATGTTCTGTCTCGGTCCTACCGCGGTTACGGTCTGACCGCAGCAGGCCAAGTTCATCTCTGGTTTTGTCTCTTCGCTTGGTGCATTTCGTGGGCATTATTTGATTGGCCTCCTTTTCGTAATTGATCCCAAACGTGCTCCATCGACTTCTTTCATTGGATATAGCTTGCAAAGCATGAAAAACACTAATCAGAGCATTTGGTTATCACTTTTTACCACAAAGTTATACAAAAATATGGTTCTTTAGGGTCCAATTATAGTCTAATTTACCTATTATCAGTAAACCTCCAATATTAACAACTTAGTTAAATTGTGGATAAGGATAACGACATGAATTGCTTAATTGTTCGAGCAAATGAACTACCCATGTTATCAAAAGGCAACAAGCGCAAAAAAAGGCAATGATATTTATTAGGAATTAGCAGAAAGCACAGCCTTTAATAAAAGAAGGCGCAAAAAAATAAAAACATGAAAGAATGAAACTTGTTATAAATAGAGTTCTATTTATGGTGAATGTCTATATTTAGAGAGATTCTAGAGTTTATTACTTGGTGGCTAAGTTACTCTCTCCCTATAAATAGAGGGTTCTATTCCATTGTACTTCATCCCAAAATTCAATAAGAATTCCCTCTCTCTCTTTCTCTGCAATATTGTTCTTCTACTTTTATTGTTTCATAACACGTTATCAGCATGAGACTCTAACCAATTCAGTAGAAGCTTTTGGATTGAGCATAACGATTGTCAATTGTTTCATGAACTTACTTCATGATTAAATTCTGGATTTAAGGTAAGTATCTTACTTCATTTTTCTCTTTCAGATTCTTGACATTCTATAATTTGATTTTAAATACAAGCAAAGACAATAAATCTTGATTATAACTCTAATGGAGTTAGTAAGAAATTATAACCACTCGAAGTGGTAAAATGTCTATGTCTGGCCATGATCAAAGTCATGTATGATCGTGAGCAAAAGAAGTGAATACCCATCCCATTGAATTTGCTCCATTCTGATTCCCTTAAGAGAATATGATAGCAATATGTAATAAGTCTGAAAGAAGACAAAATTATTACCATAAAGGTATCAATAGATGTGGATGTGGCAATAGACGAAATTATAATCGTCATCATTGTGATAATGAGAATAATAAGGATTCTCAAAATAAGTCTTCACTCTGTGAAGTTAATATTTGTCACCAATTTGACATGAGATTTTATAAAGCACATATAGATGATTTGGTCCATTCATGATGTGAACGTGACAACATCTGATTTATGAATACATATTCGTTCTTGGAAGGATATGAACGTGCTAGTGGTGGTATATATACCACACTCACCTCTAGAAGGAGGTTTGAGATGATATAAGAAAATAATATCATTATTATGGCATGAATGGTCATTGGTCACGTACCTATTGCACGCCAAAATATTTTGGTAATGTGATTATTAAAGAATAACATTAATGCAATAAACATATCTTGCATATAATTTTGACCATAACCATAATGGTATAACTTTCTCTTTAAAAGAGGTATTCACCATATGGATGTTGATGAATATGTGGTACTACAAAATTAATTGAGAACTCTACAAGAGCCAATTATACTATTTTGGAGAAACACAATTGATTACCAATAATGTATTGTGTTGTAGTAAGTCTTAAAGAAACTTATTCAGTTTCTAAAGTATTCGCGAAAGCGGTTGGTCATACTGAGACTATAAATAAAGGAAAGATTTAATATCTTCTGTTACTACGACTTGTAGCGGGGTAATATGTATGTGAAAGGCTACCCGTTTTATTCTCCAGTTTGTACTACACAAACAAAAGAATGCCACAATAAAGTAGAAGTTTATTGATATAAAAACCCATATCATAATAAACTTGAGTTTATTGATTTGCACACGTCATGGTGTAATCTGAAGTTTATCAATATTGATAATTTATTCAGTTGGCATAATTGGTTTAGCCATATCCATTTAAGTATGATGTGCAAAAATAATAGAGAATTCACATGGGTAAATATTAAAGAACAGAAAGTTCTTTACGAATTCTCTTACATTGCTTGTTCTCATTAATTAATAGACCAACTAAAAGTGGGAATGAATCCCATGAATGCTGGAAATATCAAAGGTGAATATTGGCTCATTCACCTGCCATGTATACCACATAAGATGCATCTATGAGATGGTTACATGTGCGATTATTAATAACCCGCAACATGGTGTTTTGCGAGGTAACTTGCTCAAAAATTTAATTTCGAGCATAATTTCCATATTTTCCATTCAAGACAGTTTATCTTGATAAGTTGGCTTACATCACAGTTGGTTTAGCAAAATAATTTATTGAGTGCCTCCACTTAATAGTTAAACTATTACTTATGAGAACAATGTTATACATATCAGTTTGATATACGCTATACACGAAAGTATATTATTTTCTCCCCTCATAAGTGGTTCAGGGTCAGGAACCAAATAATTCCATCTCATTATTATTGATGTGCGGTGTATATTTTGATTAACACCATAATGCACAAAGATGGGTTCTCAAAGTTGAAGGAAACAAGTTAGTTTTTCTAACATGAGGGGGAGACATGATAAATAGTTGAGAAAAAGTTACGTGGAATGAATTATCATTTGTACATTTAGATCCTCGAATAAGATAATATAAACTTGAAATTCATATAAAGACAATTCAATTGCAATATATTGCAAAGCATGCCAGACGCATTTGCTGACCCAAAGAAAGTAACTATATTCTCTCTGCAAATGCTCCTATTAGAATAAGTCCTAGAAGGACAAAGTCTATAATACGCTTAAAGCGTATAGTCAAATCGGTTCAAATAAACTTTTTTATAAAGAATATGAGCAAATGATCAAAATGATCATAATAAAGGAGGCAAGTGATCTCGAAGATCACATGACATAACACTTCATAAAATCTCATGAGAGATTCAGGTACCTGAATATATGAATGAAGAGATCTCTATGTTATGTCTTTATGAAAAATAAGGAGGTTGGAACCGATATACTATGTTCCTTGACGACATCTATGATAACACTAAATATACATGAGGATCTTAAGTCTGGAGAAATAATTTTGAATAGAATTGGTTTCATATGAAAGACATGTAGTTTTGAACATGTAGTTCAAATACTTAAAAGTATAAAGTCAATGATATGTGCAATCAGTTTTCGATATCTTATTTGTCTAGCATGACATAAAAACTTGATATGCATCCAAAGTCCATTCATATGGCTTATATGACTATACTTATATGACGATCCATGAAGGATTTAAATTGCTTGACGCATATACAATTCTTGATCTTCAAGTACCACATCCTCAGTGCAATTTGTGGATATATGTATCTTGCTATAATTATATGCATGATAATATGATATCAAGAGTTTTCACCTCTATGTGAAGATATTGAACTGACGATTTGTGACGACTCGGCCCGTCGTCACGTGAGTTACCGCCCCGTTTCCCTCATTTTGTGTTTCTCTATGCTTCATTATCGGTATTGGAGGTGATCGAGTCGAATTGGATTGGTTTTAGATGGAAATGAGACACTTAGTCTCTTTAAGGAAAGCTTGTTTTGAAAAAGTCAACCGGAAGTTGACTATTTATTTAGAGGGATCGGATGTGATTTCCGATGATTCGGTTAGCTTCGGGGGATGATTTTTGACTTAGGAGTGCGATCGGAATTGGTTTTTGAGGTCCGGTGTAGAATTAGGCTTGAATTGGCGAAGTTAGTATTTTGGCGAATTCCGGTTGGTAGGTGAGATTTTGATCCAGAGGCCGGAATGGAATTCCAGGAGTTGCAGTATTTCCGTTAGGTGATTTTGAATGTGTGTGCAAAATTTCAGGTCATTCGGAGGTGTTTTAGTCGGGTTTTTGATCAAATGCGTAATTCGGAAGTTTTGAAGAAACTTAGGCTTGAATCCGATGTGATTTAATGGTGTTAGCGTTGTTTGATGTGTTTTGAAGATTGGAACAAGTTTGAATAATGATTTATGATGTGTTGGTGCTTTTGGTTGAGGTCCCGGGGGCCTCGGGGTGGTTTCGGGTGGTCAATCGGACCATTTTTGGACTTCAAAAGTAGCAGATTTTTAGCTGTTGGTGTTGCAGAGATTTACCCTTCGCGTTCGCGTGGGCGATGTCGCGAATGCGTAGAGGGAATTGGAGGGCTTGGAAGTTTGGTCTTCGCGTTCGCGTGGAAGAGGGTCGCGTTCGCGAAGTTATGGAAGGCAAAGCATCGCGTTCGCGTTGGAGGTAACGCGTTCGCGTAGGAGGAAATCAGGGCCTTGTGAAGTTGTTCAATGCGTTCGCGTCATAGGGCACGCGTTCGCGTAGGTAGAGTTTCTGATGGTTCGCGTTCGCGTGCTGGGAGCCGCGTTCACGTAGAGTTAAATTTTGGTCAACAATTTCTGGTCATCGCGAACGCGTGGGTGTTGACCGCGTTCGCGTAGGGTAAATTGCACCTGGGCAGAAGGGTTTTTAAATCATATCATCCGCGAAGCTTGGTCCATTTTCCTCCATTGTTGAGCACCTTGAGAGCTTTTTGGTAGAAATTGAAGAGGGTTTCGACGGGAATTGATTGGAGGTGAGTCCTATGGCCTAGAAACATCATTTTATTGAAGAATCAACCTGTAAATCCCTGGAAATTTGGGTAAAAATTGGAAGAACTAGGGCTTGACTTTTGAAATGAAAATTTGGGATTTGAGGGGGCATTTGAACTTCGATTTTGGTAAATTTGATATGTATGAACTCGTGGCGAGAAGAGGAATCCGGTGATGTGACTTTTGTAATTTTTCGAGAAGTGGTCCTGGGGCTCGGGTTTCGCCAACTTCGTAATTTTTGATAATTTTCGAGTCTTTTCGATTGGGTTATGTTCCTTTAGCCTATTGTAATGTATTCCTTGTGGTTTTGACCAGATTCTACGCACGAGGAGGTTGATTTGTGAGGCAAGGGGATAGCGAGCTAGGACTTTGGCCAGCTTGAGGTGAGTAATGGTTATAAATGATGTTCTGAGGGTTTGAAACCCCGGAATTGCACTACGTGGTGCTATGTGAGATAAGACACGCGCCGTATGATGAGCGTGGTGCTGTTACTGCTGGGGATTCGGAGTCGGTCCATCCGATTGATGACTCTACTGTATTTTTGACGGAGACTTAATTAATATCAGTATATTTTAGGCTAGTTGCCATGTTTGGGGCCTTGTGCCGATCTGTAGAACCCTTAGGGGGTACTTTGTACTAGTTGACTTCACTTTACTTGTCGAAATCATACCCTCAGTCATGTTCTTAACTGTTAAACATAATATGAACCGGCTTTAGAAATTGGCAATCCAAATGAGAACACCTGGGGTTGGAAACCCTGTCTTAGCTGAGTGGGCCCGAGAGGCCAAGTCTATATTAACTGAGAGGGGTCAAGGGCCCCATAGTGAGGGTATTTGATATATATACCAGACGGGCTGCACGCCGCAGCGGAATACATATATACATATATGGATCGGACTGCATGCCGCAGTGATATATTATATGGATCTGACTGCACGGCGCAGGATTATAATGCTTGGGCTGTAGGAGCCCCTCCGGAGTCTGCACACCCCCAGTGAGCGCAGTCGACTATTATTTTGGATCGGGCTGCACGCCGCAGGAGTATGTATATATATATATATATATATATATATATATATATATATATATATATATATATATATATGGATCGGGCTNGTATTGACCTGGTGCCGGGCACTCAGCCAATTTCTATTCCTCCCTATCGTATGGCACCAGCAGAGTTGAAAGAGTTGAAGGAGCAGCTTCAGGAACTCCTAGATAAGGGGTTCATTCGTCCGAGTGTATCGCCGTGGGGAGCACCGGTCCTATTCGTGAAGAAGAAAGATGGCACAATGAGAATGTGCATTGACTACAGGCAATTGAACAAAGTAACGGGGAAGAACAAGTATCCTCTACCCCGCATTGATGATTTGTTTGACCAGCTTCAGGGAGCGAGGGTGTTCTCCAAGATTGATCTCCGTTCAGGATATCACCAGCTGAAGATCAGGGATTCAGATATTATGAAGACGGCTTTCAGGACTAGATATGGTCACTATGAGTTTCTTGTTATGTCCTTTGGGCTAACCAATGCCCCAGCCGCACTCATGCACTTGATGAACAGTGTATTTCGGCCATATCTGGATTCATTCGTGATTGTTTTTATTGATGATATATTGGTGTACTCGTGTAGCTAGGAGGAGCACGCTCAACATTTACGAGTGGTATTACAGAGATTGAGGGAGGAGAAGCTTTATGCAAAGTTCTCCAAGTGTGAGTTTTGGCTTGGTTCAGTGGCTTTCTTGGGACACGTGGTGTCTAGCGAGGGTATTCAGGTCGACCCGAAGAAGATAGAGGCGGTGCAGAGTTGGCCTAGACCGACCTCAGCCACGGAGATTCGTAGTTTCCTTGGGTTGGCAGGGTATTATCGCCGGTTTGTTCAGGGATTTTCCTCTATTGCATTGCCCTTGACCAGGTTGACTCTGAAGGGTGCTCCATTTGTGTGGTCGGATGAGTGCGAGGAGAGCTTTCAGAAGCTCAAGACAGCTTTGACCACGGCTCCAATGTTGGTATTGCCATCAGCTTCAGGTTCTTACACTGTGTATTGTGATGCTTCGAGAGTTTGGATCGGGTGTATGTTGATGCAGGAGAGTAGAGTTATTGCATATGCTTCTCGTCAGTTGAAGCCCCACGAGAAGAACTACCCTGTACATGATTTGGAGTTGGCTGCTATAGCTCATGCTTTGAAGATTTGGAGGCACTACTTGTATGGAGTATCCTGTGAGGTGTTCACCGATCATCGCAGTCTTCAGCATCTATTCAAGCAAAAATATCTTAATTTGAGGCAGCGGAGGTGGCTGGAGTTACTCAAGGACTATGATATTACCATTTTGTATCACCCGGGGAAGGCCAATGTGGTGGCCGATGCTTTGAGCCGGAAGGCGATTAGTATGGGTAGCTTGGCATACATTCCAGTTGGGGAGCGGCCATTTGCAGTTGATGTTCAGGTTTTGGCCGATCGAATGGTGAGATTAGATATTTCAGAGCCTAGTCGAGTGTTGGCTTGCGTTGTTTCTCAGTCTTCCTTGTATGACCGCATCAGAGAGCGCCAGTATGATGATCCACATTTGCTTATCCTTAAGGACAGGGTTCAGCATGATGATGCCGGGGATATGACTATTGATAGTGATGGCGTGTTGAGGATGCAGGGCCGGATTTACGTGCCCAATGTGGATGGGCTCCGGGATTTGATATTGGAGGAGGCCCACAGCTCGCGGTATTCTATCCATCCAGGTGCCGCAAAGATGTATCAAGATTTGAGACATCACTACTGGTGGAGGAGGATGAAGAAGGATATAGTGGGGTTTGTAGCTCGGTGTCTCAACTGTCAGCAGGTCAAGTACGAGCATCAGAGAGCGGGCAGTGTACTTCAGCAGATGATTATTCCCAAGTGAAAGTGGGAGAGGATTACTATGGACTTTGTGAGTGGTCTCCCTCGGACTTTGAGGAAGTTCGATTCGATTTGGGTGATTGCGGATCGGCTGACCAAGCCCGCGCACTTCATTCCAGTATGTACTACTTATTCTTCGGAGCGGCTAGCAGGGATCTTTATCCGGGAGATTGTCCGATTGCACGGGGTTCCAGTGTCTATTATCTCAGATAGGGGTACTCAGTTCTGGAGGATATTTCAGCGGGAGTTGGGTACGCAGGTAGAGTTGAGCACAGCATTTCATCCTCAGACGGACGGGCAGTCCGAGCGCACTATTCAGATATTGGAGGACATGTTGCGAGCCTGTGTTATTCATTTTGGGGGTTCATGGGATGAGTTTTTGCCGCTTGCAGAGTTTGCCTACAACAACAGTTATCAATCGAGTATTCAGATGGTTCCGTATGAGGCGTTGTATGGAAGGCGGTGTAGATCTCCTGTTGGCTGGTTCGAGCCCGGTGAAGCTAGGTTATTGGGGACAGAGATGGTCCGGGACGCCTTAGAGAAGGTGAAGCTGATTCAGGAGAGACTTCGTACAGCACAGTCGCGTCAGAAGAGTTATGCGGACCGAAAGGTTCGAGAGGTGTCTTATATGGTTGGTGAGAAGGTCTTGCTGAAGGTTTCACCCATGAAGGGTGTTATGCGATTTGGGAAGAAAGGGAAGCTGAGTCCGCGGTTCATTGGGCCTTTTGAGGTACTTAGGAGGATTGGGGAGGTGGCTTATGAGCTTGCCTTGCCACCCAGCTTATCGAGCGTGCATCCGGTATTTCATGTATCTATGCTCCGGAAGTATGTTGGGGACCCGTCTCATGTATTGGACTTCAGCACTGTTCAGTTGGAGGATGATTTGACCTATGATGTGGAGCCAGTGGCTATTTTGGGTCGTCAGGTTCGGAAGTTGAGATCAAAGGATATAGCTTCAGTGAAGGTGCAGTGGAGAGGTCGGCCCGTGGAGGAGGCTACTTGGGAGACCGAGCGGGAGATGCGGAGCAGATATCCTCACTTGTTTGAGGCTCCAGGTATGTTTCTTGACCCGCTCGAGGACAAGCGTTTGTTTTAGTTGGGGAGGATGTGACGACCCGGCCCGTCGTCACGTGAGTTACCGCCCTGTTTCCCTCATTTTATGTTTCTCTATGCTTCATTATCGGTATTGGAGGTGATCGAGTCGAATTGGATTGGTTTTAGATGGAAATGAGACACTTAGTCTCTTTAAGGAAAGCTTGTTTTGGAAAAGTCAACCGGAAGTTGAATATTTAGTTAGAGGGCTCGGATGTGATTTCTGATGATTCGGTTAGCTTCGAGGGATGATTTGTGACTTAGGAGTGCGATCGAAATTGGTTTTGGAGATCCGGTGTAGAATTAGGCTTGAATTGGCGAAGTTAGTATTTTGGCGAATTCCGGTTGGTAGATGAGATTTTGATCCGGAGGTCAGAATGGAATTCCGGGAGTTGCAGTATTTCCGTTAGGTGATTTTGGATATGTGTGCAAAATTTCAGGTCATTCGGAGGTGTTTTGGTCGGGTTTTTGATCAAATGCGTAATTCGGAAGTTTTGAAGAAACTTAGGCTTGAATCCGATGTGATTTAATGGTGTTAGCGTTGTTTGATGTGTTTTGAAGATTGGAACAAGTTTTAATAATGTTTTAGGATGTGTTGGTGCTTTTGGTTGAGGTCCCGGGGGCCTCGAGGTGGTTTCGGGTGGTCAATCGGACCATTTTTGGACTTCAAAAGTAGCAGATTTTTAGCTGTTAGTGTTGCAGAGATTTACCCTTCGCGTTCGCGTGGGCGATGTCGCGAACATGTAGAGGGAATTGGAGGGCTTGGAAGTTTGGTCTTCGCGTTCGCGTGGAAGAGGGTCGCGTTCGCGAAGTTATGGAAGGCAAAGCATCGCGTTCGCGTTGGAGGTAACGCGTTCGCGTAGGAGGAAATCAGGGCCTTGTGAAGTTGTTCAATGCGTTCGCGTCATAGGGCACGCGTTCGCGTAGGTAGAGTTTATGATGGTTCGCATTCGCGTGCTGGGAGCCGCGTTCGCGTAGAGTTAAATTTTGGTCAACAATTTCTGGTCATCGCGAACGCGTGGGTGTTGACCGCGTTCGCGTAGGGTAAATTGCACCTGGGCTGAAGGGTTTTTAAATCATATCATCCGCGAAGCTTGGTCCATTTTCCTCCATTGTTGAGCACCTTGAGAGTTTTTTGGTAGAAATTGAAGAGGATTTCGACGGGAATTGATTGGAGGTGAGTCCTATGGCCTAAAAACATCATTTTATTGAAGAATCAACCTGTAAATCCCTGGAAATTTGGGTAAAAATTGGAAGAACTAGGGCTTGACTTTTGAAATGAAAATTTGGGATTTAAGGGGGCATTTGAACTTCGATTTTGGTAAATTTGATATGTATGAACTCGTGGCGAGACGAGGAATCCGGTGATGTGAATTTCGTAATTTTTCGAGAAGTGGGCCCGGGAGTCGGGTTTTGCCAACTTCGTGATTTTTGATAATTTTCGAGTCTTTTCGATTGGGTTATGTTCCCTTAGCCTATTGTAATGTATTCCTTGTGGTTTTGACCAGATTCTACGCACGAGGAAGTTGATTTGCGAGGCAAGGGAATAGCGAGCTAGGACTTTGGCCAGCTTAAGGTGAGTAATGGTTATAAATGATGTTCTGAGGGTTTGAAACCCCGGAATTGCACTATGTGGTGCTATGTGAGATGAGACACGCGCCGTATGATGAGCGTGGTGCTAGTTACTGCTGGGGATTCGGACTCGGTCCATCCCGATTGATGACTCTACTGTATTTTTGACGGAGACTTAATTAATATCAGTATATTTTGGGCTAGTTGCCATGTTTGGAGCCTTGTGCCGATCTGTAGAACCCTTAGGGGGTATGTTGTGCTAGTTGACCCCACTTTACTTGTTGAAATCATACTCTTAGTCATGTTCTTAACTGTTAAACATAATATGAACCGGTTTTAGAAATTGGCAATCCAAATGAGAAATACCTGGGGTTGGAAACCCTATCTTAGCTGAGTGAGCCCGAGTGGCCAAGTCTATATTGACTGAGAGGGGTCAAGGACCCCATAGTGAGGGTATTTGATATATACCGGATCGGGCTGCACGCCGCAGCAGTATATACATATACATGTATGGATCGGACTGCACGCCGCAGTAATATATTATACGGATCGGACTGCACGCCGCAGTGATATATATATATATATATATACAGATATATATATATATATATATATATATATATACTTCTGCGGCGTGCAGCCCGATCCATATAATATATATATATATATATGGATCGGGCTGCACGCCGCAGCAGTATATACATATACATGTACGGATCGGACTGCACGCCGCAGTAATATATTATATGGATCGGACTGCACGTCGCAGTGATATATATATATATATATATATATATATATGGATCGGGCTGCACGCTGCAGCAGTGTAAGTAAATTACCGGACTTTGAGAGGAGTAAGTGAGTTGTGTACTAGTTTGAGGGATATTCACCTGTTTTCCTCACTTAGTTGTTGTTTACTGCATTTGCTTTTGATATAGAACTGTGTAGTGTTTTTACGAGTTTTCTTATCTTCATCGTTTATTTTTTTTGTTACTCACTGAGTCGGAGTACTCACTTTACTCCTGCACCATGTGTGCAGATACAGGTATCCAGGAGGCTCCGTAGAGTGCTTTGCTGTTGCTCAGATTTGACACCGGAGTTATCGAGGTAGCTGCATGGCGTCCGCAGGACCCGATTCCTCCCCTTATCCCCTTTGTTTCCGCATTTTAGACCTTTACATGTATGGTTGGCTACTTCGGTGTATGTAGAGGCTCTAGACTCGTGACACCTAAAGTCCTTTGGGCGTTGTTTTTGGTATTTGCTATGGTTTTTCCGCACTGATTTAGCTATTATCACAGATTAGAATCATGCTTAACTGGTAATTTAACTCTATTAATTGGTAATGTGTTTCGTACCTAGGTTGAGAGTGTTCAAATGGTCGGGCTTGCCTAGCATTGTGTTGGGCGCCATCACGACCGGGATTGGGGTCGTGACACGATTCCAACAAGATCATATGAAGACAATTCATCTCTATCAAGAATGATGATTTCAAGGTGCAATATATTCATTCAAGTTAATATGACTGATTTGCTTATCAAATGTCTACCAACGATCTTTTGAAGATGATGCACATGATTGGAATGTGAAGGCTCAAGGATGTAAATTCATGCTCTCATCAGGGGGAGTTAATGTGCGTTGCACTCTTTTTCCCTTACAAGGTTTTGTCCCACTGGGTTTTCCTTGCAAGGTTTTTAACGATGCAACCAAAAGGCGTATTATTAGATATGTGTACTCTTTTTCCTTTTCTAGAATTTTTTTCTTATTGGATTTTCTTTTAGTTAAGGTTTTAACGAGGCACATTATCTGTCGAATAGACATTCAAGAGGGAGTGATATAAATAGAGTTCTATTTATGGTGAATGTCTATATTTAGAGAGATTCTAGAGTTTATTACTTGGTGGCTAAGTCACTCTCCCTATAAATAGAGGGTCCTATTCCATTTTACTTCATCCCAAAATTCAATAAGAATTCCCTCTCTCTTTCTCTGCAATATTGTTCTTCTACTTTTATTGTTTCATAACAAAACTCAATTATTATAAGCATAAATTGTATGGACAGATGAATTTGGTGCAGGCCTGCATTATATAGTAATGAGGCGCCTTACTGACTGCATTTAAGCGCAAACCAAGCGAGGTCAAGCGCTCAACCAGTTTTGCACCTAACTTCAGGGCGTAATTGCGCCTTAAGTGAGCCTTTGACAAAACTGTCAAAAAATATGATTAAGATGGATGCATGATATGCTGCTGAATAATATCCCCCAATTCAAGACTTTAGCTGGAAGAGGGGCTGTATTAATTAATACTTCTAAACAGATACTAATTAGTACGACAGTAACATTAACACAGCTGCCTTAATACACTAATGGGCTGTACTTACACAAAAGTCTGCCAAGAACGAAAACGGTACCCCTCTGATTAATCTAAAACATACCAAATTAACAGCTTCAAAGCCTAATCTCATACAAAATTATCGCCAAAAACACTTGTGAAGAATCCCAGTCAACAATCCGCAGAGGCAATGTCTTTGTTCACAATCTGCAATGGGATAGTTCAAGGATTAATAGTTAGTCCATCTGAATTTTGGAATTGACCAAATGGCTAGTTTATCAAATTGCAAAGAGCATAAATTATAAATGTGAAATTACTAATCAGAAACACTTTCTACGTTGTGTAGCTATCGTTATCACCACAACTCACCGATAAGGGGGACAGCAAAGTCCTACACAACAAGCATATATTTATGTTGATGCAAGGAAATGTGATATACAATATATTTCTCGCACAGATCTACTCAAATAACTATTCAGGAACCATAAGGACGCAGCAAAAGTTTACTAAGAAAATGATTGAAAGTTCATGATCAAGGTATATGCAACTGTAAGTTCATGATCAAGGTATATGCAACTCCAAATTCATGATCAAGGTTTATGCAACTCTCTTAAACTCTTACCCTTGCACAACATGGACATAGTGTCATTCAAGCAATAATACAACAACAACAACAACAACATAGCCAATGAAATCTCACAAGTGAGGTTTGGAGAGAGTAGTGTCTCCACAAACCTTACCCCTACCTTAGGAAGGTAGAGAGGCTATTTCCGATAGACCCTCGGCTCATGAATAGTAAAAAAGAAGAAATAAATAGACAGTAGCAACAAGGAAATAGGACAACGGAAACAAATGACCTAGTGTGCACTAACAATGGCCCAGTGTGCATTCAAGCAATAATAGAATACTAAAAATATAAGACATGCCAAAAGTCTGAATTATACCTTTGATATGTACTCTTTCATTCCATCATTAATTGGCCCGTCTAGTGCCCTCTCAGCAAGTTCATAAAACGTTGTATTACCTTCAGGACCATTAACTTTCTCTTTGTGCAAATATCTGAAGGTGCAAAAAGAAAAACTTAACACCAGAAAGCAGAACTGAGAGTCATGGACATGGACTCCTCCGGTTTGTCAGCTCTAACCTTTGTTGAACAAGTGCTTCCAATGCCAGTTTGAGGTTTCCATGAACAGGATGGCTTTCATCAGTTTCAGACAATCCCAGCCTTCTCAACTGATGCCAAAGATTTTCTTCAACACATTCATGGCAGCAATTTTAAGTTTAATTTCTCATTATATATTAGCAAGTAACCGACACAGAGAAAATAGGAATAGTTAAATACGTTCAAATACAAATCGAAATGCAAACATACCTTCTGTAATTTTGCCTCCAGCGAGATGAACAATGCTAATAACCACAAAAGTAAGACCAGTGACATGTGATTTGTTTTCATCCTGCACACATGCCTCGTATACATCTTTGGGTAGCTGACTTATGAGTATATACGACTTCGCATCAGCTGCCACTGTCCATCATGAAAAAGTCGTATTGGAGATACACAATTAAATACCAAAATATGCAGCCTATGATTCCAATGAGCTTAACAAACACTATAAGAAGTTTGCAGCTTGATCAAATGAATTCCATTTTGCAGCCCCAATATCTAACACTACTAATATACTCCTTATATAATGAGAGTTGCAACTGCAGTTTGTTCATGAAGATAATAGCTTAACATAAGGAGCAAATATACACACTTCCTACTATGTATCTAAGAGATACTCAGACAGAATGCAACAGGATTTTTCGATGGTATGCCTACAGAATTCATCTTCTTTTTGATAAATAAAGAAGCTAAATATGACCTAAAGAATATGTAACACCATATGGAAATAATGCAAGTTTCGAACTACTCAGTAAAATCAACTACAGCTTAATCCTAAACTAGTTGGCATTGGCTATGTGAATTCTGTATCCATTCTGCTATTTTCCGACCCTCATTTCACACTAAAATGGATGCTAATGTTCACCATTGACCTTCTGCAACCTGTTCTTCCTTATCCGGCTTGAAATCGGCTATATTTTGCACATCAAGAAGAGGCTCTTCGCCTTGTTCATGAAGATTGAATGCCTGTGCTATGACATCTAGTGGAAGCTTAATTCAAGGGATTGATAAAATTTTTAGGAGAGTGGTATCCTTAATTTCTATTCTCTCTCTATTCTAAAAGTGAAATAGAAAACAAAAAAGATCAAAATCCCCGAAAACTTCTACCAATTTACTTTACTTAGTGTATTTGACAAAGGCCCTTTTTCTTAAATATCGCAGGAATCGAATTTAGATGACACTCTAGCTAATTGAAGGAAAAAAATGGCGTATCACCCATTTAAAGGTCTATGCTACACTAAGATTCACATATGCGGAGATTCCTGAGAGTCAGTGGCAATAGAGTTCGAAAGTCGCTGGATATTCGGATAGCTTCTCTACCCTTCTCTACTTATATATTCGGTTTTTCACTTTTGTATTTAACAAAGTTCAAACACCTAACCCATACATCACGTGTTGCACTCTTACCACTAGAACAAAGTTTGGGGCACATAATTTGGAGTTTTAATTACTTAATACAACTAAAACTTTGAAGAAGTAAAATGGACAAATATAAGAAAGTTCTCACTACCTTTGGCTTAGACCCTAAGTGATGTGTGTGTGTATATATAATTCACAAAATCTGCACAAATATTAAAATTTCGAACCCACTAACTCAGA
This sequence comes from Nicotiana attenuata, assembly GCF_001879085.1. Classification (NCBI taxonomy): domain Eukaryota; kingdom Viridiplantae; phylum Streptophyta; class Magnoliopsida; order Solanales; family Solanaceae; genus Nicotiana; species Nicotiana attenuata. Next base: position 17,274 of record NW_017672317.1, read on the forward strand.
TGGCCAGTAAGTTCAGTGGCATCTTGAACCCAATCAAATTTAAATCCTGGTTCCTCATATAAAACGACCTAAAAGAGAAAAGTTCTCATATTTATAATTGGAGTATTAAGAGCAATAATTTAAACAAAACCTTGCTGAGAGGAGCGGGCATTTTGGTTAGACGAACGAGAGCGCTGAAGTTCCCTCATTTCAAAGCCAAAAATGGAGGAAAGCTTCAATTTTGCTTCATTAATAACAAAAGCAGGTAAATTTCTTTGACGGTAATTCTTGCCAGTAATCAATTGTGTTAAATCCTCCCTCTTTATAGGACATCCTGAATTTTGTTCGGTCTTGAATAATACATAACGAATCACCTCCGCTACAAGCTTGTCTTTTTCCTGTATACAGTAGAACATACACACAAATATAAACCCCAAATTGTGAAAATTTTGAATTAAGTGTAGAAATGGATGGGATTTACCTCCACTGAAATACCAAATTGAGAGAAATCTTCTGCATAAGTGGACATTTCTGTGATAGAAAATTAGAAATAAATTGAGTAAAATTAAAGATTTACATACTGAAAAAATGGGGTTTGGGGAAATCGTGAAATCATGTACCTTTTTGCCTATCTCGATGGATTTTTGGAATTGGATTAGTTATGCTTTTGTATTTAGGATTTTAAGGAGAAAGAGAAGAAACGGAGGGAAGGGAAGAGTAAGGGTTTTATAGCTGGGGGATCAAGATTGAGATTCGGTTTTTTTTTTTTTTTTTTTTTTCCCGCCATTTGGTTAAATGAATAATAAAGGGGTGAATACCACAATATTGTGGGATGGATGATGAGAAATCCTCTCATTCTTACTCAGAAATTTCTAGTAGGAAGCTGCTCTCACTATGATGATGGTGAATTAGCAAGGGTCGTTTCATTGCTAGTTAGAGTTATATAGATATTGATAATGATTAATTATTAAGGCCATATGGTGAACGCACTGTAATCAAAGCCATAAGATGCAACGTACACTTGAAAGCCATATGGTGCAACAATTTAGACAGGACTATTAAGGCCACAACATCCACATAAAATCTAAGAATTTATATGCAAACAGACACACCCTTTTTTGTTTATAAAATCTAAGCACTTATCATTTTTCTCTTTCAAACTAAAATCCAATAACCTTTCAAAAAGCTTGAATTCTTTCTTGTCCTGTTTTTGTTTTCTTGAAAAAATTATATGGATTCTTCATGTGGAAATATGAACACTTTTATGAATTCTTTTACCAGCAACTATTCTTTTTTATCTTCCCAATTCATGGCTTCTTCTTCTTTCTGATAATGATTATAATAACATGAGGAGTAACAACAGTTCAATGAAGCAAGAGAAGAATTCATTGAATTGGGGGTTCATTGATTAAAGAATGAATCAACAAAACAAATATGACATTCCAAAATTCAAGTCTTTGCCAATGGTCTCATCTTCATCACCAGTTTCTCCTTCTTCTTATCCTGCTTATCCTCCTTCTTTAAGTCCATCTGCTCTTGGGACTCAACAATTCTGTTTAGCAGTTAAGTTCTTTGTTTTTTCTTTTTTTTTAAATGATTAACATTTTTGTTGAAGTACTATTAATTTTTCTCAATTTTTGTAACTTGTCTGACCAAGAATTTCCTTTTTATTAATTTTGAATTGTTTTCAGCAGACTCTCCCATCTCCAACTACAGGGAATTCTGGTAATTGGAATTCAAAGGAGGATAACTCAAGGATTTTTATTTCTCTTTCCAAAGTATGCCTTCTACTTCATCATCAATGTTTCAGTCTTCTGCTCCAATAAACTCATTAGTATATTTCTTTTGTTTTTTGGCTTCCCCAATCATATTTAGTTGTCGGGAATTTTCGAGTTCACATTATTTATGTACAATATTGGTGTGAGATGAGCTTAAAAGGAGCGACATGATAAGTAGCCGACACCAAATTGCTAGGAATTGAGCGTAATTGTTGTTATTATCTTCTGACTTCATCAAAAAAATTGTTGTTATTATCTTCTGTAAAATATGTATAGCATGACTAGTATTTAGCCGTTTCTTTTATGAAACTTTATAAAGTGTCAGCTTATCAGATTAAATAGCAGTTAATTGTTGAACCATCCAAGTATATCTCTTTGCTAGAATCCATATTATGTCTGTCTCTCTGCTGGAAAGATAGTTTTTCCAGATGAAACTATATTTTGTGCATTTTGCGGCTATAGATGACCTAAAGCCTTACATCACCAACCATAAATTGTTTTCTTTTCTTTCAACTTTCCTTTCCATTGTAAATCTCTAAAAATTGGTTTGTGATAAATTAATTGGATAAAACAGGAAGACTTAATGACAAGGCAACAACATGCCAACCAGCAAAATGAAAATTACTAGGGTGAAAATAGAAGTGGCTCCAATTCAGAGTAATCCAGCTCCAGTACATTACACTCAACCATCACAGAACAGAAAGCAGAAGATGGCTACAATCGGAGGAAATATGGGTAGAAGCAATTGAAAGGAAGTGAGAATCCTTAGGATTTCTCATTTCTGTTTAACCATAAATCAAGTAGCTATTTTCTAAACTTTGAAGACAAGTACATTAAAAACATCACTTTCTCCGCAAGTAGCTAAATACATTAGTTAAGCTTTGAATCTGAGTTGGCTACTTTATAAAAACACTAACGTCAAACATTTCCATGTACATATTTTATACAAAAATAGCCTACTTTAAGGCCACAACATCCACATATATGTACATTTTACAAAGTAGTTGCACAAAAAACCTGTCATGACCGTTGGGGTTAATTTCAAAAGATAGAAGTAGAGGGAGTGAACAGTAATAACCGAAAATAATGGAAGGCCAGGATCAATTTGTTTTTAATGAGGCTCAACGGCTGAGATCAAGCCAGCCTAGTATAAGTAACAGAATTGACGAGGAGAGAGACATGCTAAAAATTCCGGTAATCTAACAACCTTCTCTCTCCTTCTTCTTCTCCTAAATTCTCTCACACCTTTTTCTTCTTCTCTTACCCTTCTTCTTCCTTCTTCTGCAGATTCGACTACCAATGGAGATCCCAATTACTTTCTGAATTCGTAGTTAGTTTAGTTCAGTGTAATTCCTTTTCAGTTTTATCAATATACAGAAAATTATCCCACAATTATTGTTATTTCCATTTGTCCTTTTCTTAAATTCTGTTTGGAGTGGCTAAGGTCATAACAATTAGCATCAGAGCCTTTGATTCTGCGACTATTCGACTCCCATTATGGCGGAAGGAATGAGAATGAAGTTGATGGAAAAGAAGTTGGCCCATCACGACGAGCTACTGATTGAATTGCGAGATGGCCAACAAGCTTTGCGTGATGTACAAGTTGGAATACAGGGCACCTTGGAGCAGTTATTAGATCGGTTGAGCACGATGGAGAGGAGGCCTAATAGAGTGCCTGAGCAGGTGCAAGGAATTGGGGATGGATTGCTTCCACTTCCAGTTCATGATGTTCGACAACCTAGACCACAACAAGGAGCTGTTCCTAGTCCTAAATGGGAGCTACCCAACTTTGATGGGACAGGCCCTAAGGTATGGATTCGAAAATGTGATAGGTTTTTCAATTTGTATAAAGTTCCAGAAGAACAGAAGGTGGATGGTTCCGCTCTATATATGAATGGAGATGCTGAGACTTGGTATAACTCCTTAGAATTGAGTAAAAGGACAGTGTCCTGGGCTGAGTTCAAGGAGGAAGTATGTAACAGGTTTGGTAGTGTATTGATGGAAGACATTGTGGAGGAGTTTAACAAACTGGAACAGACGGGTAGTGTTGAGGAATTCCTAATGAAGTTTGATGACCTAAAGGCATAGATGATAGTCAGGAATCCTGCATTGAACGAAGCTCATTTTCTATCTAGTTTTATTGGAGCTCTCAAAGAGGAGATTAGGTTCTCTGTGAAGCTCTTCAAACCAGCCACACTGAGATGTGCCATACAACAGGCCAGAATGCAAGAAAAGGCCATTGAAGCTGCCCAAAAGAAGATTAATAAATTTAGTGTTGGGATAAAAATAAATAATATCCCGCCCAGGAATAATATCCAAGATAAATAACAGTAACACAAAAGAGTAACAGCGACACCAAATATTTTAACGGGATAAAATACAATATCCCAACGGAGCAATATTACCACTATAATATTACAACTTAGTAGTGTCTAGAGACTACTACAACTTCGAAAGAAATAACACTCTTTATTTTAAACACCTCACTATAATATTACTCCCACTCACTATTTATCTCACAGACTACAATCTGTGGATTACTCTCTCTACGCTCTATTGCGCTCTCTCTGATTTGGTGTGCTTGAAACTGAACAAAACGCTTCAATTTATAGGAAAAGTTGCCGCACTCTCCAACCAATCAAAAGATTGGTTTCTTCAACTTGTAAATCTGCAATTTGCAGACTTTGGTAACAACCAAAAACCAACTAGCAAAATTGGTTTTACAACTTGTTAGTTGCCGCCTACAATTGCTTTTCAAGTTATCCAATCATTTTTTTTTTCCTTTTTTCTTTTTCTTTCAATTCTTTATTTAGGGACCCACAAATCTCTCCCTTAATTTTAATTTTTTTTCTTCATTCCAAAACTTGATCTCAATCTCTGGAAATCTTCAAACTTGAGAGGTTTGGTAAAAATATCCGCAACTTGATCATGTGACTTCACATATTTGAGCTCGACTTCCTTCTTGGCAATGCATTCTCTGATGAAGTGATATCTTGTATCTATATGCTTGCTTCGATCATGATACACCGGATTCTTCGCGAGTGCCTGTGCGGATTTGTTGTCAATACAAATCTCCGTAGCGTCAATTTGTGGCAAATTGAGCTCCTTCAATAATCTTCTCAGCCAAATAGCATGACACGTACAAGATGTTGCTGCTACATATTCAGCTTCACAAGTCGAGAGAGTAACTATGGACTGTTTCTTTGAACTCCAAGAAATAACNTTCTATCATCAATATCTCCGGCATAATCACTATCACAAAATCCCATAAGGTTGAAATCATTAGAAGAAGAATAAAATAACCCAAAGTCAGTCGTACCTTTTAGGTAACGAAGAATTCTTCTAGCGACTTTCAAATGAGTGGAGGTAGGAGCTTCCATGAAGCGGCTTACTACTCCAACTGCAAAGAGTATATCTGGCCTGGTACAAGTCAAGTACCTCAAACTTCCCACAAGACTTTTGAAAAATGTGGGATCCTCCTTTTCTCCTTCATCAAACTTGGACAATTTTGTCCCACTCTCCATCGGTGTGTTCACGGGGGTTGCAATCGAGCATGTTGAACTTCTTCAATATCTCTTTGTATAGCTTTCTGAAAAGTAAAAATTTCATCCTCCATCTGCTTCATCTCTGTGAGCCAGGAGTATTGTAATGGCCTTATGTTTCATCTACAAACTCATCACCGTGACATTATTTCTTTCTTAAAGCTTCAAAACAAACTTGAGTTATTGCCCGTGAAAATAAGATCATCAACATAAAGACAAACAAGTAAGATATCTCCATTAGTATGAACTTTAAGGTAAAGAGCATATTCATAGAGACAACGAGTAAACCCATTGTCTTGAAAATATTTGTCGATGCAACTATTCCATGCTCGTGGGTTGCTTTAATCCATATAAATCTTTCTTCAACCGCAACACTTTATCTTCATGGTTTTTTGACCACGCAAGCCCAATGGTTGTTCAACATAGACTTCTTCTTCAAGATAGCCATTCAAGAAGGCTGACTTGACATCTAGTTGATGGATCTTCCATTTTATTTGTGCCGCCAAAGAGATCAGCAAACGAATCGTCTCCATGCGGGCAACAGGTGCATAGACTTCATTCCATAGTCAAATGCCTTGCCTTTGCTCTGTAGCCTTTAGCCACAAGTCGTGACCTTGTATTTTCCACATCTCCATCAGCATTCTCTCTTTATTTTGTATACTCATTTCACTCAATTTGCTCGTGACCCTTGGGAAGAAAGTTGTTAACTCCAAGTGTTGTTCTCTCTATTGACTCAATCTGCTCTTCCATGGCTTGTTCCACTTTTTGTTTGTAAATAGCTTCATCAAAAGTTCATTGGTTTCACTGTCAGCAAAGAGACAACATAAAAAATCAAAATTAGTAACTTCTTCTGTGTCCTCATAGAGCTCTTGAATACTCCTTGTCCTTTTGCGGCTGTTCATTTGAACTTTCTTGAGAAGAGGGAGATGCAACATTGGTTGGAGAAGGAGGTGGAGTTGTATACTGCACAGGTTCCACGGTCTCTGGTTCTTCTTCATCACCAAAAATGGAAGAAAATCATATGAATTTTCTCCTGAGCTTCCAAACCATGCCAATTCTTCATCAAATTCAACATCGCACTTAAACCACCTTACCGCTGCTTGGGTTGTATAACTTGTATCCTTTTGAACTCGTATCATAGCCAAACAAACACATGCTTGAACTTGATCGTCAAGCTTCGCTCTCCCTTGCTGTGGCACATGAGCATATGCTATGCTCCCAAAGATTCTAAGTGTTTGACACTGGTTTCTTCCACTCATGCTTCTTGAGGAGTTGGATCTCTAACATTTCTTGTTGAGAGACCTGTTATTCAAATAAACTGCACAAGAAACAACTTCGGCCCAAAAATTCCTTGGGCCATACTTTTAGCTTTCAACATACATCGAGCCATATTAAGAATCGTTCGATTCTTTCTCTCTACACTCCATTTTTGTTGGGGTGAATAAGGGTACCGTTAGAGGGCGACGAATTCCATGAGACTGACAAAAGTCATTAAATTCGTTTGAAGTGAATTCGCCTCCTCTATCGGACCTTAGAGCTTTAATTTCATAGCCACTTTCTTTCTCCACAAGTACTTTGAAATTTTTAAAAGCAGCAAAAGCTTAAGATTTTTGGTTCAAGAAATAAACCCATCTTTCTACTAAAGTCATCAATGAAAAGCAGAAAGTATCTACTTTTACCAAAAGAAGGTGGATTGATGGTCACACACATCAGTGTGAACAAGCTGGAGCGGCTTGGTTGATCTTGACATGGCCTTCCCTTTGAAAAAACTCCTCTTGCATGTTTTCCAAGAAGACAAGCTTCACACAATTGATTGGGATGGTTGATTGATGGTATCCCATGTACCATGTTCTTTTCTCCCATTGATTTGAGCGCTTCAAAATTCAAGTGCCCAAATCACATGTGTCAACACCATGATTCATCTTGCACATTAGCCTTCAAACACTTTGCATCAATTGTTTTAAGATTCAGAGAAAAACAATCTATTCTTTGCCATATGCACTTTAGCAATAAGAATTCCACTTGAATCTCTAAGCCAAAGATGCATATTTTTCATGTGGATGTCATATTCCTTTTCAAGAAGTTGGCCCAAACTCAAATATTACTTTTTAATTTTGGCACATAATAAACATCTTGAATTAGTTTGTGACTACCATCTTTACAGGAGATCAGAATCGTATATCCCTTCGGTTTGAATTTGAGGTATCTCCAAAGGACAACATTACCTCTCACCGTTTTATTGATCTCCACAAACTTTTCTTTGCATCCACACATATGATTGCTTGCTCCATTGTCCAAAACCACGAGCTGCAATCATCATTGTCTTCTTCCTTGAGTGACACAATAACGTTGACTCATTTTCTTCTTCTTGTCGTCAACAAGGTTAGCTTTCTCTCAACATTGCTACGACATTCCAAGAGTAATGTCCAAATTTATGACAATTATAACACTCAATTTTTGATTTGTCATACCTTTGTCCATTATTTTCTTGGTAGTAGCCACGTCCTCTTCCTCCTCTTTGTCCACGACCACGACCTCTGAATGCTTGGTGGATTTTAACTTCATTGTTGAAGTTGTTACCATTACTTCTTCCTCTTTCCATGACCGCCACGGCCTCGTCCTACGTCCATTTCCTCTGTAGCTCTTTTCACCTCCATAATCCTTGAAGGATTGCCTGCGTTTTAAGAAGTTTGCTCCAATGACACTTCTTGTCTCCTCTTGATCTTTTCTTCATGAGCCTGTAAAGAACCCTCCAATTGCTCCACCATCATAGAGTCTAAATCTTTAGACTCCTCAATAGCACACACCACAAAATCAAATTTTGGTGTTAAAGTGCGAAGGATCTTTTCTACCACACGGACATCTTTTATGTCCTCCCGTTATCTTCTTAATTGATTCACAACAGCCTTCACTTTTGAACAATAATCCGAAATGCATTCGGATTCTTTTATTTTTAAAACTTCAAAATCAGCACTTAGAGTTTGAAGTTTTACCTTCCTCACCTTGTCAACTCCTTGAAGAGAATTTTGTAAAATCTCCCAAGCTTCCTTTGAGGCAGTAGCATCTGCCACCTTCTCAAACATGGCATCATCCAAACATTGGTGGATGAGCGTGAGGGCTTGTTGATCCTTCTTCCTTGTCTTTGCCAAGACATCTTTTTCATTTTGAGGCAGAGCTTCCTCATTATCGGGTTTTGCATACCCTCTATCTACGATTTCCCACACATCCTGGGAGCCAAGAATGGCTTTCATACGTAGACACCATTTCTCATAATTATCTTTTGTGAGGCGGGGGTACTGAAAAGACAACGGACCATTACTCGCCATGGCTCTGATACCACGTTGTTGGGATAAAAATAAATAATATCCCGCCCAGGAATAATATCCAAGATAAATAACAGTAACACAAGAGAGTAACAGCGACACTAAATATTTTAACGGGATAAAATACAATATCCCAACGGAGCAATATTACCACTATAATATTACAACTTAGTAGTGTCTAGAGACTACTACAACTTCGAAAGAAATAACACTCTTTATTTTAAACACCTCACTATAATATTACTCCCACTCACTATTTATCTCACAGACTACAATCTGTGGATTACTCTCTCTACGCTCTATTGCGCTCTCTCTGATTTGGTGTGCTTGAAACTGAACAAAACGCTTCAATTTATAGGAAAAGTTACCGCACTCTCCAACCAATCAAAAGATTGGTTTCTTCAACTTGTAAATCTGCAATTTGCAGACTTTGGTAACAACCAAAAACCAACTAGCAAAATTGGTTTTACAACTTGTTAGTTGCCGCCTACAATTGCTTTTCAAGTTATCCAATCATTTTTTTTTCTTTTTTCTTTTTCTTTCAATTCTTTAAGTCACGGGAATGATTGGATAATTGGTTTATATGGATCCTTCCTGTGTGAAAGCACAGAGAAAAATGACATTGCCAAAAATTGACAAGGTAAAATTTCCATTTATTCATCAAAAGAAACGTCCCTTTTGAAGCCAGAATTGATTTTCCTTGATACCTAACATAATGCATGAAAGGATCCTTGAATAACCATAGGGTAACCTGAAAATCCTTAGCAAAGACTTCTACAAGACGTGGGACCCACATTTAGGTGAACTAATAAAAAGACAAATCCATCAACCTTAAACAATTAGTATTTATAGGAAAGATTAAAGAACTAGAATCATCAGACTGATTATAAGAAATTGTTCAACTGGGCTAAGAAAAATAATCTTGGTTGCGAGGAAATGGCCTTAGAAGTCATCAACTTGGTAAAAAGCAAACGTGTATGCCTCTTGCATAGAAGCGTTCAAAGCAAACGTGTGTACCTCTTCCATAGAAGCAGCAAAAGTTGAATATGATCATCGCTGGTATAGACGAGCACATATACAGGTCAGAGGCGGATCCAGGATTTGATGATTACGGGTGCCACTCAGGGGCGAATGCATATTTATCGAAACGGTGTCCCATAACATCGCTTCGTCGAATTCTTTTGCTAAATATATGTATTAATACTGCTACGAAGCGGATAAGTAGAAAAAAATGACATCACTTGACATAATTTATCTCTTGGCGTATTAGTTATGTGCTTGATTTTTCTCTAAGAGGTCAGAGGTTCGAACCTCAACTAGCATATCTTTTTTTTTTTTTTTTTGCAAATATTTGATAGAATCTATGCGGTTAAAAATTGTGATGAAATAGAATTTAATTCAGGACTTTTTCTAACTTAAGACTCAACAAAACCAATAGACCAAAGTTATTTCTTGTGTAGAAGTATGATAATTAAAGTTATTATTCCCGTTCTTCTATAAATTTTGCACTGCTTACAAAAATTCCGTGAATGCCCCTGGTGCCACTGCTTTTAATGCAAACCGACCATAGTGAAGAGATTGAACTTGGGTTTACATTTAGTCGGTTTCCATTTTCGATTAATTTGGTTCGGTCCTGTCCATTTTGAATTAATTTAATTCAATTTAAAAGATTGTTTTATGCATAAATGAATATGTGATCACAAAATCGAATAGGTTCTGTCCAATTGAGTCTAATTCTCTAAGTTCAAATTCAATTACTATGATTAAAAAATATAAAGAAAAATAAAATTTTAAATTAGGAAATACACCACTTCAATATACATATAGCTCAATTAATATTATGTCTTTGGTGCATCACTCTAATTTTTAAAATTAATAAAATAACACTAGATGGATAAAAAGAGAAAATGATTAAAATCACATTCAAATAAAATGAATATCTAGAAAAAGAAAAGGAAGCAAATATACAATTTAAATAAATAATAAAAAGGAGATTGTAGAAATAAAGTAAATAACTAGAACCACCCCAGAGTCTGGATCCTGGGCATTTCATGTGGAGTTTCAGTGTTTTAGCCGTGGCACCTGCACTCATTTTATGACTGGGGGTGCCATTCGTTATATATGTTCAATATTTGAGAAAAATACTAGTACACATATACGATTTTACTTGAACGACCGGGTGGCGTACCACCCCCGAGCCCCTACATAGATCCGCCCCTGATACAGGTACCACTTTCTTTCTCACCTGCCTCCTTTCCCTTCCTAAAAGTGTTTAAACGGGAAAGATGCAGGATGCGAACAAAGCTTCCTTTTGTTTCTGCTAATCATTCTTCACTGGAAATGAATTGCTCATAAACTAAGCCCTTTTGTTCGCTACTCATATATAGGTATGTCAACCTGTTGGAAACGACACTGATTTGGCAAAATGTAGGAATGAGAAACCAAAAAGAAAGAAAAAAAAAGACATATTACATGATGCTAACACTTCTCCAATTTTTACAATATTGCTTGTGTTTTGAATTATATGTCGTGAGCACAAGTCATGTTAGTTCTGGGGTGTGATGTGTTTTGCACTATTTGTCGAACCTGGTCATGCTTCTCCCTGTTACATTTTCCGCACTGTTTGTCAAACCTGGTCATGCTTCTCCCTGTAATAAAGATGTCATCTTCTTAGATGGCTTATGTTAATATATATGTGATACTATTTTATATGCCATCTGCGGAACGTACTTGAAATGTTGCAGGATATAATTATTCATATCTATAGCTTACAACTTGCTCATTATGAAAGTTGTTGATTCATGTTTCATATATAACTGACAGGATTGGACAAGATGATTTCATGCTGAAGCATTGCGCACCCTAGGATATGTTGTAAACCACTAAGATTATACATGTAGATATTGAGAATTGTACTACAAAGTGTGGCCCAGGTTTTCCTCTCTTACGATGTGAAAGATGATATTGATCACCTAAATGCAGAGATATAGATTCTGCAGCAGATAAACTTGAGGAGAAATCAAATGAAAACTCAAAGAAGATGCAAAGGGTCCTACATATAGAGGAAGTTGCAACAAAAAATGCAAAAAATGGAGCAATTTCTAGAGGAAGATGAAGTAGGTGAAATTACATGTTCTGGAAGATATAAATGCAAAAAATGGTACATTTGTACCAAAATGTATCCAAATAATATCCAACAATTAGCATGCGATGTTATTTAATTATATATTCGATTTGGTAATTATTTATACGCATCGATTTCTCTTCTCTGTTTGTTTCATACAAAACAAAGTTATGTGATGTTATTTATATCTGCTTTAATAGTCAGAGGCGGATCCAGGAGTTGAAGGTTCCGGGTGAGATACTTTTTTGAAAGTAGATGTCTACCGATTTACATGGTCCAAATGGTAAACATTTGATCGGTTGATCAACTTTGGAGTTCAGTTTGAATTATCTACCTTTTCGATTTATACGGAAAAATAGTTCGAACGAAAAAAATATAAAAAATAACTTGGTGCAAATTATAAAACTCCAACAATATTACTATTAATATCATTTTTCTTCTTTCTAAAGGGTACTCTATAAATGACTTTATTAGTGATCGATCTATATGTAGAACTTTTTAAATTTTCAATAATAGCTATTCGGAAGAGATCAGACACTCCTCTTTGAGTTCAAGAAGTGAAGAGCCTAGAGAAATCATGCCCTTTGTAAATTTTCATACATATACAAAAAAGAAGTTTAGAATCTAATATGGTGGTCACCAAATAACTTGTCCATTTTAAGAAAGTGGTATTCAGATCAATCCAAATCCTCTATGTTATTTTTTTCTTCTTTATTTACCCTTTCTTTCTAGGTGCAGAGTGAGTTGGTATAAAAACTAGAAAAGAAAAAGAAAAAAGTTAAAAGGAAATATGAAAGGTTAAATGGAATAAATAATATTCGTCCAAAACAACATGTTAAAGGAAAATGACAGCTAATTGATCCATTCAAGCTGTAAAACAAATCTGAGTCTAAGAATGGAATAGGAGAAGATAATTGAAGAATTAGAAGACGAGATGGGAAAAAAAAATTCAAGAAACTTGAAGAGAACTAGTTACTTCATTGATTACTAAACCACTCTTTTGGGTGCATCTTTCTTTGCTTACTTTTGAAGAGGCGACTAATAATGTTATGTATTTGAAAAAAGCCTAAAACCAAAATAACACTCTACGACTTCTCATTTGCTTAAGGGAAGATAGATAAAAGCAGAATGCAAAATTGCCTGGACTGAAAAATGTCAAAAGAAAAATACATGTAGAAACTTTAATAGTGCTAAATTGCTTACTTGAAGAACATTTTTATGATTACTGTAATATTTTAGTAGTGAGTTTAGTCCAACCCGTAAAATTGAGGAATGGTTTTTATGGTTAGTAATGAACTCAGCTAAGTGTTGTGAAATGCATTCAATACCCTTAAAAGCACAGCCATAAATTTATTCAAGAGAATGTTATCTCCTAAAACTGAAGTAACTATTTGGATATCAAACCCCTTGTTCTCAGGCCTGTCACCCAAAATCTTTAAAAAAGAATTACATTTTACAAGATACTGTCATGCATAACCACATCACGCACGTGATAACACCAAGAATCCAGGATGAGAGATATAGGCAACAACCGAGCGAGCAGCGGAGGAGAATGAAAGACTAGACATATGTTTCTGTTGATAACCTCCATAATCTGTAGAATACAATCCTTGCATCAAGACAATATCACCCTTTCACAACTAGGGTTATTGTCTTCAGGTAATAGATTTGACTTCGCCAAATGGAAGTGCGAGAATCATTTGAAAAGTTCAACACTATCACGATGTTTTCTCAAGAATGATGCACCAATTTGATTTGTCATAGAATCTATCAACGAGAATGGCATTATCCAGACCAGACACCAACCTATCAAAGAACAGAACATGTCAATTAGTGTAGCTCATTGTTACAAATTGGTCAAACTTCTAATTTTGCGAAACTAAATAACAGAGAAGTACTGCCTCATCTTGCCACTCCCCACCCCAAATACTCAAAAGCCTTTCCCTTCAGTCCATAAGGGAATGGGGGGGGGGGGGGTATGAAAGAAGCAATAAAAGAACTTCAGAAATGACTCTGAGACAAACAAGCACAAGCCCTGCAATAAGGGAAAAAGAACCTATTTTACTTATCAAGAAAACTTGATCAGCTGTATTGTTTGTTTCATTCATTCATCTATATGCATGCACTTCAGTTTATTGGGAGAGAACAGTAACACGTCAAATTACTTCTGAATGAGGATGAAAGAGACTCCTAGCATCACCTATAATGAGATAATCAGAACTACTAAAACTAATTTCTCTTTTGAGGTCAATACAATTTCAAAAGCTGCACATGTGACCTCCCAAATATCATATGTTTTTTAAGAGATTCAAACTCTAATAACATATTATTGCCAGAGCATGATTTACACTAAATTTCTACTCAAAGAATGACACAAACTGTTTACACTTCCCTAGCCACAAAAAAAACATAATGGAACAATTGGAGAAGTGTAACGACATTCAATCATCATGTTATAGATTATAAAATTTAACAACCATGATAAGTATTTGTTAACATATAGCGACTTGACAGAATGAAATCAGTCAAACAAGAAAATTTGGGGAAAGTTTTACTTTTCTTATATAAAATAAGAAAAGGAATTACTTTCAAGTTCCCTTCACTAAAAACGTGGTAATATCTATTATACACCATAGAACCCTTCTTATCATCTTTCTTTGCCAAACCACTAGCTAAGGCAACAGCTGAAGCCCCACTTACTTCAGCTTGATGATAAGGTAAGTGCCAAGGAACAAAGAATTCCTGTTGCTCTGCATAACCTTTTCCAGATCCAGTAAGCAAAGAACGACCTTTATCCTGAGAGGTTGAGTCCATAACTTCAGCTGATTTTACTTTTGAAGACTTTGCATGTAGGTCTTTCAACTGCTCCCCAACACCATTTTCCTCTGCTTCTGGGATGCTTTCAAGGGTGCGAGGAGATGAAGGGTTGCGAACTCGAGGACTTCCTGGTCCTATCCACTCTGCTATATACCTTTGGTTAAGTGGTGTCCATTTTTCAACTAACGACGTGTCTTCTTGTTCCCTGGCCCAGACAGTAATTAAAATACACCCACCCTTTTTAACAACACGGACGAGCTCCTCCACCGCTTTCCTCCTCCTATCTTCAGTACTTAAGTGATGCAACACAGCAATAGAAATCGCTGCATCACCATACCCAGTCCTATATGGTAGGTTCACAGCGTCTGCAACCAAAACTTCATGTCCTCTATCTGCACATATATTAATAAGAGCAGCACTAATGTCACAGCCAATAAAGAAACAATCAGGATTTAACCCCAAGTATTTCCCATTTCCACATCCAGCATCTAAGATGAGTGAACTAGGAGATAATGAGTTCAAGAAAGCTGACACTTTAGGCCACTTTGCAAACCGAGTGGAACTGAAATGGGGAGCAATGGCATCATAAACACCATGGACATACTTCTTTTCGATTTCTGGGGTTGATTGAACATTTGAAGAACATTTTGCTCTGACAGACACAGGACGTAGAACAGGAGCCTCTCCCACAGATTCTGATGTAAGCAAACTCGAGGCATTATCAGTTCCAACTTCTTTCATTGTACTAAAACTTCTTCTACTGAAAAATAACCAATTATAATAGTAGAGTTAATATATACTCCTTTGAAACAAAATGAACTTGCCGTTCCAACACCAAAGAGCATCAGCTACATAAATAGTACATGACAATACTCTGTTCAGACAAACGAAGAAAAGCAATAGCAACTGAGGTTCATAACAAAGAAATTTATCAACCAAGTAATCTTTCAATACATAAATGAATATGTTCTTCACTCGGCTTACACTCTTAATATAATTAAAGCATATTTCTTTCTTTTTGTTTCTTTTCATTTCTAAGTTTGAAACCTATACAAAAGACATTGTAATCCATGACATATTAAAAATTTAACTCAAAGGACCTACTGTATACACTAACTAGGACAGGATTTAACCTAATGGAGCAATTCGAGTCACAGTAATAAGGATTAGAAAAGGGTATTTCTCTATTAAATTGACTTAAAAGTTAAAACTGTAACGAGAAAAGAAAATGCCTTTTAGTACATTAGGATGATTTGGTGGATGTATTGAACTCTTTTCCTACCTTCTAACTCCTTTATTCTTATCTTGAAAGCTTTGTGAGTTTTTCCCGTTTTAATCTTTGTTGAAGCAAGGGAAAAGCCAGGTTGAAATCGTTTGGGTTGAGTTCTTGGCTGCTACACCGTTGACCTAGTCAGTTTACACTTCTACTATTTTTTCCCCTTGCTAGATAAGGGTCTTAATTTGTACTCCAATTTGTCTTTTCTGGTTAAACTTTCTGAGTGGTTTTTTTAGAAAGAGTTAGGCTACATAACTATGCTTTGTTATAGAAAATAGGTTTCTGTTTTTCGTTTTGAATTTGAGTGGAGGTAGTCAAAGAGATTAGTGAAGCCATCCTTTTGGTTTTACTTTAATCATTCAAAAATTAGATAATATTATAAATAGAGTTTTATTCAAGGTGAATGTCTATATTTTAGAGAGATTATACTTGGTGGCTAAGTCACTCTTTCCCTATAATAGAGGGGTCTTTTTCAATTGTAATTCATCTCAAAGTAATAAGAATTCTCTCTATCTTTCTTTGCAATATTCTTCTTTATTATTTTATTACACGTTATCAGCACGAGACTCTACAGTCTCAAGAAGCTCTTTGAGAAGACTAAGGTATAATTTTTCTCCTATTTTAATTATGACTGATATTATAAAAAGAAAGTTCGTTGTCCTTGAAATTTCGGGCAAGAACTATATGACATGGTGTTGGATGCTGAAATCCATTTAGATGCAATGGGTCTTGGAGACGCCATTAACGATAAAAATAAAGCATCTACCCAAGATTGTGCTAAGGCCTTGATTTTCTTGGGCCATAACCTAGATGAAGGGTTAAAAATAGAATATCTCACAGTCAAAGATCCACTTGTTCTGTGGAATGGCTTAAACGAAAGATATGACAACTTAAAGTTGGTCACTCTTCCACAAGGACGATATGATTGGGCCCATCCGAGGCTCCAAGACTTTAAGTCTGTTTCTGAATATAATTCTGAAATGTTCATAATTACTTCTAAATTGAAACTCTGTGGAGATAGTATCACTAACTATGATATGCTTGAAAAAACGTTCACAACGTTTCAGGCCTCCAATATGGTCTTGGAATAGCAGTACCGAGAGAAAGGTATCAAGAAGCATTCTGAGTTGATTTCTCTTCTCCTTGTGGCTGAACGAAACAATGACTTGCTCATGAGAAATCAAGATAATCGACCCACTGGGTCTACACCATTGCCTGAAGTGGATGAGGTGTATTTCCACTATGCTAAGCGTGGAAAAGGCCGTGGCCCTATTCGTGGTCGTGGCCGTGGACAAGGAAGAATTTTTCTTGGTGTTAATCCCCAAAGAAAAATAACCACCAAAAGTGAAAAGGGAAAGATGAGAAGCCAAAGGCAAATGGTTCAGAAACTGAATGTTATCGTTGCCGTAAAAAAGGGCATTGGGCAAATATTTGTCGCACACCAAAACATTTGGCTGAGCTTTATCAAGCATCTCTAAAGAATAAAGGCCCTGAAGCTAATTTTGTCTATGACAATGAATTTGACATCAACCACATGGATGTGGCAGAATTCTTTGAGCACCCTGATGGAAAAATAGACCACTTGATGGATCCATGGTTAAAGATAATTGAGTAGTTTAATTTTTATTTTTCCTATTCGTAGTAGCTAGTTAATAAACATCATGTAATAATAGTTCTTTACATGAGTAGTAGTCATTAGTATCAATTAATTCTCTATCCTAATACCAAACAAGTTACTGGAGTTTGATAATAGCATGGAACCTTGAAAAATGAGTAGCTTCTTGGAAAACATTAAAAAGAAGATGGTATTTCATGCCAAGCATGCTTAACATTTTCTGCTCTCCAGTTAGAATTGTGAAAAAGTTAATTGCAATGTTCTCTGCCTACTTCATACTTAACATATATGTTCGAAAGGCAACGACAAATCTTATATAAAGTAGCTCGTCTACGTACTTTTATTCAAGGCTAAGCCAATAATAATTATAAACCAAAAAAAGTTACAAAATTTAGCAAGTATATTATACTCTTTTACAACTATTAACTATTTTTTGCTCTGCGCAAAACATATCCCGTATCTCATACAGATAATAGAAAGAAAAGTATTGTCTCACAAATTAAATTTATACCTTGTCGATCGGTATGTATGTGAGTTGCAGGTGCAAGAAAGCATTAGACGAACTTTTGGTTGATTTAACCAGCAACCTGCAATACAAAGAAAAGCTAAAGTTTCAATAATGTTACATTAATATTTTTACCTCATAAAAGGCAAAACTCTCAGTACTTACATGTAGCCTAGCTCTTTCCAAGAATTTTATTAACAGGAATGACTCTGTGCATGCTCAGTTGAACACCAGTAACCTCATCTCTGCCATTTCTTTAAATTAGTTGATTGGTAATTAGCATTGTCCTAATCAAAGGAAGTTAGCAAAGGCTAGGTGAGCATACTAATTGACGTCAGAAAAAAAAAGTGTAAACATTAGTCATTGCATCTTAATATTACAATAGGGATACAATTTCATGGCAGAGCAAAAATGGGATCAAGAAATTTGATTTACTACAAAAAGATACAATGAAAGAGACATCCAAATTATTCTGAATTCTCAGAAGCCCTTTAAACGAACATTATTTCACAAAGAAAGTTCTTGTTCATATAGGCCAAGCATTTTGCAAACCCATTCTTCTAAGATCAACTAAATCTAATGCGGGCATATCTTCAAGCATCTCAGCCTATGCAACATTCTTCAAACTTGAATTCAAACATTCTAAAGGAACTCATCTTCATGTTTTAGTAATTACTTAGGAATGAATAATTCATAAAGGGAAGAAGTAGAAATTTGACATTTTAAGTCTGTTGACTTAAGGCTAATTAGCCTTTATTTGTCTCACAGTAAGATTATTAACCAAAAGTCAAATCACTAAACCACCATCTCAACCACACAAGTAAATATTTGATAATACATCCACAACAACAACATTAATCAAATGATCCATCCAATTCAAAAGAACAGTTCAAATTTTTGTAGAAGAAAATTTACAATACACATCAGCTTTTATCCCCAAATAGCATGAAAAATCTGTTAAAAAAATTAAACTGAAGTTTAAAAGAATGGATGACTAAATTAATCCCCTAACCAGCCCCAGCCCCAGCCCAAGCTCAGCCCATCCTCGCCCTTGCCCCTGCCCCCTAAACTATCTTCCCACCGCTCCTAAGATAACATCCTCTACCTAATCATATCACCACCAATATAAATTGCAAGATATAATACGTGTTAAACTTTTCTTGGTAGAACATCAGCGCATCAATGATCACCATGTTATGCCAAAGTCGGTAGTAAAGCATTATTTTAGTTAAATACATCAAAATTTCATCCATTTATTGTGACACAATCTTTTTAGTATCAGATTAGTATGATTCACTTCAAGAAGAGAGTTTATCCATCTTGTCAAACTATTTGCTTAGATCAAATTGAAGACGAAACACATTACATGCACATGATATCCATAGATAGAATTGTATTCATTTCCTGACATCAAACGGTGAATCATTGTAAAATCTAAGACTCCAATGTCCTCTAGTGCATGTTAGGGGATCGCCACTCAATAAACTTGACCTGAAACATAAATATACTAGGCGTCTAATGGAAAAAATAAATAAAGGAAAAGCATCACCTATATTTTATCACACTTTCAGATGTTCATGTCAACATTCTATATGCCAAGACTTCATCAAAATACTCCACTGACTTTGCAGTTTTACAATTGCAACAGTCAAATGTATCATAAAATATGAAACCTACTGAATCTAGAGATTTTTCTGACACAATAAACAACCAACCATAAGCAAGCTAACTTTTTCACGCACATGTATCAATTAAACGAAAAAATTTAAACACACAACAGTAGCCATATCAAACAGCAAAGGTACAATCATCTCAACAGTCGGAGGAAGGAAAAAACACATGGCTAGCAGAAATAAGCGAAATGAGCAAAGAAGAAGGAACTACCTATGGCAGATTAAAGAATAAAAGAACATTGCTTTGTTCTTTCTCTGGCATATTAAATATTCCTGATTAAGCATTCTTCACCTATCTGCTTTATCCAAACAAACAAATTGACCAAAGAGAAAGAATAAATCCACTAGTTTCACAATAACCAAAAATAAACCACCACTCAAACCAACTAAAATTCAATATTTGATTTCCTTATATTATTATACATATAGTCTATATATAGACTAAATGTTATTTCAGTTATTTAATATAGTTGTTGTTTTCTTGCATTTTAGCCTGTTTCATTCTACGAAAGACAAATTCATCAAACCATGAAATTGTTATAAAAATATGATATCCCAAATCGACAATACAAAGGTTATCATAGAGATTTATGATTGTCTTAAGTCGCTCAATTTGTTACTATAAACTTTTAGTTTGTTTTCTGACTCATTATTACTAATCTATTTTCCTACATATTCCCTTCTCTTAGATGGCCTAATAATGAATATTATCCGAACAATTCAATTGTGTTTGTCTCCTAAAAATGACCTCACTTTAGTCAAAGTCTTTTTAGGTCTTTCATCTTAGACAATGCAATCTATTCTCTGCTTCAAACTAATTCTTCATTGCATTGACTGTGTTCTATATGTAGTTTTCCTTTTACTGGTAAATCAACATATTAACACTTTCTACTTTTTATATTAGTATTACAACTCCAATCTAAATACTGCACTCGGTTTTTCAAACTTCTCTCAATACATAAACTTCACCCCATACATAAACTTCACTGCCCAAGATTCAATTTTGACACATTCGCCCTATACTAAAACCATATTATAAGCAGAGTCGTTGAAACTTTTTTTTAAAAAGATAAGGTTTTATTAAACATAAAACTGATATAACGAAATTACGAGCAGAGTAGCTAACACTTAGTTACATCAGCAGACAGAACTTCACTAATATGAGCATATCCGAGCTTCTAAAAACTATCTCTGTAGCATAAAAATCTTAAGCAATGAAATTTACAAGTTTATGAACTGACAAAAGAGACAATTCACAACATAACAACTACCAAAATGACCTTCATAAAATAACCAAAATTCCCAGGCTCGAGTTGGAATGAAGAAGCGGAAACCAATTTCAGAATCCAATTTCAACCACCACTTTGATCTTCCCTATGAAGAAATTGTCTTTTCAATTCTGTTTTTTTTTTAAATGACTCAATTGACAAAAAATCAGTCTTTCTTGTTGACTGCTTCTTCAACAAACATTAAATACAAAGATTATCTGGGGATTATTCAGATTTGTTATTGTACAGGAAAAAATCAGAAGAAGAGAAATGAGAACCACATTACCTTTTGATTCTATTAAGCACATCAGTAGGAAGTCCAATAATTGGTCAATTTTTTATGAAGAAAATGAAGTGTTTGAACAACTTTTACATCAAGCCTTAATTTCAAACCAATCCAAAATGTTAAGGGAATAAAAGAAATTAGGGCTTTTAGCATAAGGATGAATTTTGGAGTGTAAGGGTAGAAATCAAGAGGAAGAAAGTCAAAGAGAAAGAAGGGTACCTAGCAGTAGCGAAAGAGAACCAAGTTCGCCGCCTAAAAAGAGTGTCGTTTCAATTCGCTGTGTCCCTTCTGTATTAGCAGATTGTGAAAAAGTTGATGAAGGGATCAAACGACGATGCGCGCGGCTTGGATTTCCTCCCGACTCCTTCAGATTTTGTTCGCTACTTGACGTAACTCGTGGATGCAGATGAGAGGGTGAAGAAGGAGGAGAGGCGACTAGATTTTGTTCGCCCCTTTCCTTCTTTCTTTGTATTTCAAAATTAAACCATTAATTAAAATATCCAATTTCAAATTGATTTTGCAAAAATACCTAATCTATATTCTTAGCCAAATATTCTTTATTTTTTTTACCTTTTAAAAATAGAGTACACAAGACAAAATTATCATTTAACTATTTTCCTAATATTTAGGACTTCAAAATTACCAAAATTTTCTATATTATCTTTTTCCTTATTTAACTACATAATACCATATTTGTTAAAAAAAAAAAAATACTAGCAAAATCAAAGTAGAAACTAGCGTGTACTTTGAACTCCTATAAGGTTTAGGAGCGTTGTCTTTGTATAGAATTATTGCCGGTTAATTCTTTAAATTTTTAATATTTTAATAAAATAAAAGAAAATTAATTGAAAGAGAATAAGTAGAAAGCAAATAAAGTCTTGTGCAATTAGAACTCCTTATTCTTTCTTTTTCTTAAATGTAAGATGTTACTCTTGTAGTGTGAATGCTTCAAAGTTTATCACTATCAACTTTACAACAAATAACTTAAAATAATTAAAGGGTACAATACACATGAATCAAAATTTACCAAAAAAAAAAAAGAATAGATTTAATTATAAATCAAGAACTATTGAAGTTTCCTATACATCGTAAATCAAAACCTATAAACCTAATAAAAAATATCTATAAATTAGTTTACAAAATATAGGAATATAATTTTTTAAAATAATTATAATTGTATTATAGTAATAATAAACTATAAGATATTTAAATTTTTTGTTAAATTTATACATGTTAAAGCATAAATCCAATTAGATAATTGAAGCATAAATAAGATAAAGAAATTTATATAACGAAATTAATTGTAAAAAATTGCACGTATTTCTTTATAAGAAATTTAAGGATGAAATAGTAGAAAATAAGGTATATTGTAAATAAGTCAGTCATTTTTAATGTTTTTATTTTTTGGCATTTAGTCCTACTATAATAGCTTCACTATATTTTTTTTATATTAAACTATTTATCGTAAATATTAACTCAACCGTAATTATTTTTTAGACTTTATCGTAAATCAAACCTATAAATATATTAGGACGAGTAAAAATATTATATTTAACTAAGTTTACAAATGACAAGATTATATTTGAAAATAATATAATTATATTAATAATAGCTATAGTGTACTTTAAAATTCTTGTTGAGCTTTTACACGTTAAAGCACAAACCCAATCAAATAAGTGAGGCATAAATAAGATACTGAAATATATCGAAATTATACTAATAAGTCGTATGTATTTTTATAAGAAATTTAAGGATGAAATAATAAGAAAAATATGTATTGTGAATAATAAGCTGTCATTTGTTTCTTGTATTTAGTCCAAAAAATGACGATGCCTTACTATATTTTTTTATATTAAATTTTTTATTATAAAATATTAATTCAACTATAGTCATTTTTTAGACTTTACAATATTAATTTTTGGGAAGCTATAAGACCAACCTTTATATTCTTTTTTGTGTTTTGTTTTCTATATTAGGCCACCAAAATAGCAATAATTTTTATAAGACCACATACGTCCTCATAAATCACAATAAAACATCTAAAAACTTATGTCGAACATGATTTTTTCATTTATTGAACTAACTAAATGGGAACAACATTCAAAATTTTTAATTTTTTTTTTTAACTTTTATTAGACAAATACATAGTTTGATAATATTTCCGTAATTTTAAAAAAATTATGTACTCATTAATATAGATACACGCGCAACGCGCGTATCGTAAAGCTAGTTGAATCTAAAACTGCAACAAGAGTGATTGATGTTTAATTTTTATTTTTGATTTCATGTATTAATTATGCACTTAATGTGTAACTAAATCCTAAAAATGCAATTTAAAATCTAAAATGCTATAAAATTAAGATTTTAATATTTTATATGATTTTTTATGATTTACGATATTCCTAACATTCATAAACAATGTGAATACATGCAAAACAAATAAAAGAAAAACTCCTAAAATTCTATAACAATAATAAAATTTATTTTGGACTATTTTTAGGAGTAAATTCCTATGTGGGGCAAAAATTAGGTGCTCACACGAGTTGAATAGTTCCTGGCAAGCCCCGCACTTGTTCGCGTGGGTGAAAAGTTTATTTATTTGTTATCGTCTTTCCATATGAACTCTTAGAATCGCTCCATAATCATTCTTATGAGTGTCATAAGTATTCTTTTATTGATATAGACTTGTGACTCGTATTAGACTTCCCATCGTATACTTGGAGATGAAGTTGGAATTATTGTGTTGGAAATACTTCGTGAATGAGGATTATGACTTGTTTTGGTGGATATTGGTTGGTTGTGTTGTTGATTTCTAAGACATGTTTATTTTTGGATAGTCCTAAAATAGGGGAAACTCTATTTAATTTTCTGTAAATTACCGATGAGGCTTACTTGGGAGCACTTGCTCTTAAGCGTCGGTCATGATCCTAAATTGGTTCGTGACACTAATGTAATACTAATATTTTTCGGCATTTTATTCCTTCTTTAGAAGTCTTTCCTTAGAAAATTCAAAAAAAAAAAAGGAATTTTAAAACCCAAAAGATATTTTCCTTCTTTCCGAAGTCTTTCATACGAAATAGAAATTAAAAATCAATCAAAAATCAAATCCAAAATAAGGGTTTCCTTTATTTTGAAGTATTTTTTCCAAAAATCCAAAACAAAAATCCAAAAATATTCTTTTTCTTCTTTAGAAGTCTTTCTTTCCTAAATGTCATAAAAATTTAAAAAAATTGAAGTCTAAAAATATTTTCGCTTTTCTTTAGAAGTACTTTTGTAAAGTAAAAAAAAACACTCAGAAATGCGAAATATTTTCTTAAAATTCCCCCTTTTGAAAAATTCAGAGGCAACATTCAAAATACAAAAAATATTTTCTTTCTTCTTTAGAAAAAGAGAAAACAAATAAAAATTCAAACAAAATATTTTTCTTTTTACTTTTGAAATTTTCAAAGTTCATAACAAAAGAAAAAGAATTATTAGTAGTCTTTCTTTCGAAAAACAATAATAAAATTCAAAATTCAAAATCCAAATTATTTTTTCATGAACAGGAGCTACTCCCTCCGTTCCAATTTATGTGAACCTGTTTGACTGGGCACGGAGTTTAAGAAAAAATGAAGACTTTTGGATTTTTGTGGTCATAAACAACTCAAAAAGGGGGCCAGAGTATTTGTGTGGTATAAAAGCTTCTCATTAAGGGTAGAATTGTAAGTTTAAGCTAAATTGTTACCAAATTTAGAAGGGTTCATTCTTTTTGGAACGGACCAAAAAGGAAATAGGTTCACATAAACTGGAACAGAGGGAGTATTTGTTTCTTGAACTACGTAATTGTAACGACCCGACCGGTCGTTTTGCCTTTTAGAACCCTGTTCCCCTAAATAAAGCCGCCCGTACTTGCTTTAACTAATACACGACTTGCGGGGGCGATAGGTTCGGGAATTGGAAGGGTTTTGAGTAAAAATATGTCCATTTGCTTCTTTAGGATTTTTTAAAAGACCAAGTTTGACTTCGGTCAACATTATGGGAAAACGGACCCGGATTCGTGATTTGGCAATTTCTGAGGGTCCGTGGGAAAATAAGGGACCTGGGCGTGTGTCCGGAATCGAATTCCGAGGTCCCTAGCCCGAGTAATGAATTTTTATCTAAAATTGTTTAATTGAAGCTTTAAGGAATTAAAGAAACTAAGTAATCATTGATTCCCTCGGTATCAGGCTCGGATTTTGGTTCCGAAGCTTGGTACAGGTCCGTAATGTCGTTTAAGACTTGCCCGTAAAATTTGGTGTCAATCCTAGTAGCTTAAGGGCGTTTTGACCCGTTAGAGGAGAATTAAGAACTTGAAGATTCAATAGTTTGATTCATTTGGTTTTAGGGGGTGATTCCGAGATTTAGCGTTGTTTTGGGAGTTCCGAGGGTTCGAGTAGGTCCGCCTCATGATTTCAGACTTGTCGGTATGTTCGAGCGGGGCTCGGGAGCCCCGAGCGTCAAACGAGCGAGGTTCGAGCGAAGTAAGAAAATTGGGAGAGAACTGAACTTTGCTGCTTCTGTCATAACCGCATCTGCGGTTCTTGGACAGCAGAAGCGGTACCGCAGATGCGATCAGCCATCGCAAAAGCGGAAAGGGCCAAGCCCAGGGGAAACCGCAGAAGCGGCCCCGAGACCGCAGAAGCGGTATCGCTTAAGCGGCCCCCAGACCGCAGAAGCGGTCCAACTCCTCAGGCCCAAATCCGCAGAAGCGGCTCGACATCCGCAGAAGCGGACCCGCATAAGCGGGCATCTGACCGCAGAAGCGGTCCAGGCTTCTTGGGCCATTTCCGCAAAAGCGGGCCTTTTTCCGCAGAGGCGATTTCCGCAGAAGCGGTCATGGTGCCGCAGAAGCGGAAATCGCTGGGGGCAGAGAGTTCATTTAATCCGAACTCAAAGTCATTTATTCCATATACAACTCCACACTTGGGCGATTTTAGTGCTTCTAAAGAGAGGGTTTCAGCATAGCATTGTAAGGTAAGTAATCCCCATTCATCCTTAGTTAAATACATTTATATTAGGTAGATTAAACACTAAAAATTAGGTAAAATCAAAGGGTTAGAGCTGGACCTAGAGTTTTAATAAAACTAAGATTTAATCATGTAATTTGTTATGAAATGGGTTAGAATTTATATATTATTGATCCTTAGGTTGTAGAGAGCAATTTCCTTCGAAAAATATCGGAATCCGGGCACGTGGGCCCGTGGTCTGAATTTAGGAAACTTGTAGAAAAGGTTGGGAAATTACTTAAATAGTTGGAATTCGACCTTTTAAGCCTTTATTGACTGGTTCTTACCTATTTTAACTAGTTTGCGATCGTTCGGCTTCGAATTAAGAGCTTGGGCTTGTTCTTGATATCGGGAGCGCGCTTTGGAGCGAGGTGAGTCTCCTTTCTAAACTTGTAAGAGGGAACTGTCCCCATAGGATTTATAATTGAGTAATTGTTACTAAATGCGGGGGTTACGCACGTGCTAGGTGACGAGAGTCCGTGCGTAGCTACTACTATGTTAATGGTCCGGGTAGTTTAGGACCCACATCATGCTTATTTTACATGACTCTCTATATTATTTTATTACTATGAGCACCTAGGATATGCTAGAGATTTAAAAAGGGATTTAGAACGTACTTGTATAATTGTTGAAGTCTTGCTTAGCATTTATGACTATTGATATGCTTTGTGTGTATACTTGATATTTCTACTTATTTGTGGATCGGGCCGATCGCCTCGGTATGAATAGATGCATCTATAGGCGCGCCGTCGACCCTCGGCAAGTGCACGGTTTATTTCTGTTGGATCGGGCCGTCGCCTCGGCATATTTGCGCATGCTTATATAGTTTTGCCTGAGAGTGTTAAATATTAGAACTGCTTTTCATGGTTAGAAAGAAATTGATAATTGTAACTGTAGTAATTCATTAATCGGAATTTTAGCGAGAATAGGACTTATATGCCTTGTTGTAAACTGCTGCTTATTAAAGATTCTTCATTGTTAAACTTAAACTTATAATATTATCTGACCCTAGTGAGTATCAAGTCGACCTCTCGTCTCTACTTCTTCGAGATTAGGCGGGATACTCACTGGGTACATATTGTTTATGTACTCATGCTACGCTTCTGTACTTAAATGTACAGGGTCTGAGGCAGGTGGATCCGGTTATTTCTCTGGTGCGCATTCGTGAGCAGACTTGGGACTTCTACGGTGAGCTGCTTTCCTTCCATGTCGATCCGCAGCCGAAGAAGTCTTTCTTTTGTATTGTTATTTTCTGTCTATTCTGATCCAGACAGTAGGGTAGTGTGATTTTCTTTTGGGATGTATATTCTACTAGTTGCCCGTAGCTTGTGACACCAGGTTCTGGCACACACTTGGTAGACGATTATTTTGGGGTTGTGTAACTATTTTATTATAGTATTTATCTCTTCTGGTTTTAAATTCCAAGTTGAGTGTTTATTCCGCTTATTTCTAATTAAAAACAACATAAGTAATTTAGTAATATTTCCGCAATGGCTTGCCTGACAAGGGTGTCAGGCGCCCTCATGACCTATTGTGGAAATGGGTCGTGACAACATGGTATCAGTGCACTAGGTTCATGTAGGTCTCAGGAGCTATGGGCAAACCTGATAGAGTCTTGTTGATCGGTACGGAGACGTCTGTATTTATCTTCGAGAGGCTATAGGGTATTAGGAAAGACTACTCTTTATTCATTTCCTGTCGTGCAGTGCTTAGAGTACTAAATTTCCCTCTTCTATTCTCTCACAGATGGTGAGAACTCGTACCGCTGACGTTCCGGACCCGGGAGGAGCTACTCCCCCGTTGCTAGAGGCCGAGGTAGAGGCCGGGGAAGGGCACCGGCCCGTGGTAGGGGATGAGAGCGTCCCAGAGCCGTTCCAGTTGCACCACCAGCAGATCCTGTGGAGGACCCTATTATTGAGGAGCAGGGCGAGGTGCCCGCAGCTGAGCCTACCCCGACGGATTTCATGACAGCACCGGGATTTTAGGAGGTCATGGGCCGCATGCTACGGTTCATGGATACTATGACTCAGGTTGGTTTATTTCCAGCAGACCCAGCCACTTCACAGGCAGGAGGGGGAGCCCAGACCCCTACTGCTCAGGCTCCAGGCCACGCAGCTGCAGTATATCAGACTCCGGGTGCACTGCCCGCAGATGGGCTCAGCCAGTTGCTGCAGTGGCACCCCAGCCCAGGCCAGTTGTGGATGGCGACCCACAGAAGTTATTAGACAGATGGACCAGGCTGCACCCTCCAGTCTTCGGGGGTGAGCGTCATGAGGATGCTCAGGACTTCATAGACAGGTGCGGGGACAGGATGCACAACATGAGGATATTGGAGTCGCATGGAATTGACTTCACTACTTTTCAGCTTGAGGGCAGGGCCCGTAGATGGTAGCAGTCCTATGTACTTGGCAGGCCAGCAGGTTCTCCTCCCATCACTTGGGATCAGTTTGTACAGTTGTTCTTGGATAGGTATATCCCGCCCTCTGAGAGGGAGGAGCTGCGGTACCAGTTTGAGCAGCTCGAGCAGGGTCAGATGTCTGTGACTGACTATGAGGCGAGGTTTTCCGAGTTGTCCTGCCATGCACTCATGATACTTCCTACAGATGCGGAGAGGGTGAGGAGGTTTGTCGCTGGATTGCAGCCCGGTATTCGATTTAGTATGGCTCGAGAGGTGGAGATGGGCACAGAGTATCAGCTAGTGGTCCCTCAAGAGGGCAGTTGAAGACTTGATTGAAGCTGAAAGAATCGTTCGTTTTGGTATGGTTCATTTTTTGTATTGCAGCAGCACCCTCAAGTCTTCTACCAAGTAAATAAGGTGGTCCAGGTGTTACTAAATTGATTAGTATATGCAATATCAACCTACAAGACAAGGAAATCTGATAACAAACTATTGAGAAACAACAGAGTTCGACAGAATGCGCACCATGACAGTCTTCCATTAAGTAGCAAGATGAAAAAGACGCAATAAATGAGGCTCTTGATTGGTTGTTGAAAGACATCATTCTTATGTCCTTTTTCACATATTGTAAATAAAAAAAATGAAATTATGCTCATGTTGTATGGAAAACTCTTTTGATTATGATTATCTATTTCGATTTGTTTATTATCATTGCTGCAATTGAAAAAGAAAAGGCTAAATATCTAATATATTGGTCCTGTGCTGGCACGGGCTATCCCTACCTAGTTATTATAGAAAAGCTAGAGTTTTGACGTGTGTGCTTAGTGTCATTAATTTTATAGTTGAGGGCATTGTTGACTTTTTACAATATCTAAGAAAACGTGTCTTCTACTTCGAAGCTGAAAAGCCATGTCTTATCTATTTTCTTTGGTTCCATCTCCTTTTCTCTCTCTCTCTCTCTCTCTCTCACCGTTTAGGATTGAGTGTTACTTTGCTCCGACTTAAATATTGCCGGTGAGTTCTATTGATTGTATTGTCCCTTGCTCCTGCCTCTCTATTCTTTCCATATTCTTCGTTCTTCATTGCGTTTTTTCCCTATGCGTTTGCTTTGCATACATCTATCTTCATTTGGTTTTTGATTTCAGTAATCCAAGATGTAATAATCGGGGACAACTTGATACAAGTAAAATAGTTAGTAAAGCAAGGATGGGGAATTAATCAAGCAACATGGATGCATGAGCTGGCAAAATATCTATTAAGAGTATTAGTTAGCTAACAATAGTAGATTAACATTAGCAATAGCTACTTAGCTCAATATACTGGGACCTATATATATCCCCTTGTATTACACTTTATGGTATGAAAAATGATAAATGAATGAATATTTCTTTCTCTATGTTCTCTTTCTCTCTCGACCTCTTTTCTCTATCCCTCTATTCCCCTGAATTCCTATTCTCATCTGGTCTCCTCCCCCTCTTCTCTCTTCTCTGATTTTCTCTACACCTCGATACCAATAATTTGGTATCAATTGGTATCAGAGCTCGGTGAATTATGGGCCATCGGAAAGCAGTGAATGTGGTAACTGGCAATCCAGCTATGGACTTACAAAAGCAGTACGAGAATCTGAGAGCTCGACAATTAGGGCTTCGAGTTGTGATGGAGCAAATGCAACAGGAATTGCGCGAGGATATGGATCGGAAGCAAGCAGAGCTTATCCAAATAATTAGTTCACTCAAACATTCAATTGATAAAAGGCATTTACACCTACAGTCGAAGGAAGTGGCTGAAAATCACAGGCATTTTCAGAAATTGGAAGACAAATTGAGCGAAAAATGGGTAAAATTTGAAGAGTCATGTGAATACTACTGCAAGTCATGCTCTGTTTTTTGCTCTAGTGGGAGGTACTATCGCCTAAAATATGAAGATCTCTCCTTGTGTTGGAAGTGCTTCAAAAGTGGTAAGTTTAACCTTGAAACTTCACCTTCAGATTCTGTCCTCATAGAGAGTGCTGAAGTTTTGGAGGAAATGTGTTTAGATGTGCTTTTTATGGAAAACGAAAGTTATATGAAAAATGAGAGCTGGAATATTGCTCACAATGTGCTTGATAAAATGCCAAAACCAGTTTATGGTGCAGTTGAGAGTGATTTAGATGCTTTAGACGACATGGGTTTACCTACACTTTTCAATGAAGCTGAGAGGATAACAAATGCTCACAAGGTTTCCAATGGAATGACAGGAAGAGATCATGTTAAGGTAGTACATGTGTTCATAATAAATGAAAGCAAGTTCTCTCTTGTTTTAGTTGGAAATGAGATGGTTGTTCCTCTATGGGATCCAGGAATAGGTTTGAATGCTTTGACTAGTGTGAAGATAGCTAGTCAGACAAATGATGTTCGAGAAAAATTGATGGATTTTTCTAACATATTTTGCTTGCCTCGATCTTTTGATGACATGAGGAGAGTGTGGGATACTGGGTGGAATTGTTTAATGTATCCTAAGGTTGTGGATATTGAACTGAGAAATGTTGATTGCCGGGAAGATGCTCTAAGGGCACTTTGCTACAAGTTGCCTATGGATTTAGTGGAAGCTAGTATACTACAGATTGGAAAAAAGAGATTATTTGATAATGTTTCTAGGGTAAAAGTCACTAAATTCTCTGCCTCTTGGGAAGATAGAGCCAAACATGTTCTTATAAGCAAGATAGAAATTATTGCACTTAAGTTTGATATGGTTCTAATGGCATTCTGCTACAAATGGCATATGGTTCCTAAACTTCGAGAAGCTTGTTTTGGAGTTTTACCTGGTATTATAATGGATTTTGTACTTGGAGATTTGTTGAAAATGAATATAGCAAGCAGGTTGTGGCCATATCTGAATCTACAATCGCAGAAGGAGCAAGGCTATGTGGTGCTACCAAAATTACTAGAGTTGATATAAACTTTAACAAGTTTGAAATAAGAAAGCACATGGGTTCCGAGCTTGCACAGAAGGTTGGCATGGGGGATTTTAATACCAACTATATAGATACTGGTTTCTTTGGTTTGTATGCTGCAAGGCCTGATCGTTTAAGTTAATTGGCTCACTGCATTATGCTTGAGATCAGCAAATGTGTTACCAAGTTCTGGATGTTGGTTTGACTCGTGCTTGTAACCAGTTGGAATCTTCTCTCAAGCAACCTTGTTGGATTGTACTACTCAATGCTACATATTCTTGGTTCCCTTTTGATCCTGGTGGATATTCTCACCCTTGAGGACAAGGGTGATCTATACGGGAGGGTATTGATACAAGTAAAATAGTTAGTAAAGCAAGGATGGGGAATTAATCAAGCTACATGGATGCATGAGCTAGCAAAATATCTATTAAGAGTATCAGTTAGCTAACAATAGTAGATTAGCATTAGCAATAGCTACTTAGCTCAATATACTGGGACCTATATATATCCCCTTGTATTACACTTTATGGTATGCAAAATGATAAATGAATGAATATTTCTTTCTCTAGGTTCTCTTTCTCTCTCGACCTCTTTTATCTGTCCCTCTATTCCCCTGAATTCCTATTCTCATCTGATCTCCTCCCCCTCTTCTCTCTTCTCTGATTTTCTCTACACCTCGATACCAATAATTTGGTGTCAATTGGTATCAGAGCTCGGTGAATTATGGGCCATCGGAAAGCAGTGAATGTGGTAACTAGCAATCCAACTATGGATTTACAAAAGCAGTACGAGAATCTGAGAGCTCGACAATTAGGGCTTCGAGTTGTGATGGAGCAAATGCAATAGGAGTTGTGCGAGGATATGGATCGGAAGCAAGCAGAGCTTATCCAAATACTTAGTTCACTCAAACATTCAATTGATGAAATGCATTTACACCTACAGTCGAAGGAAGTGGCTGAAAATCACAAGCATTTTCAGAAATTGGAAGACAAATTGAGCAAAAAATGGGTAAAATCTGATGAGTCGTGAATACTACTGCAAGTCGTGCTCTGTTTCTTGTTCTAGTGGGAGGTACTATCGCCTAAAACATGAAGATCTCTCCTTGTGTTGGAAGTGCTTCAAAAATGGTAAGTTTAACCTTGAAACTTCTCCTTCAGATTCTGTCCTCATAGAGAGTGCTGGAGTTTTGGAGGATATGTGTTTAGATGTGCTTTTTATGGAAAACGTAAGTTATAATGATATAGACTCTGTGGAAGACACATTCATGGCTGAACTTTTCATGAAAAATGAGAGCTGGAATATTGCTCACAATGTGCTTGATAAAATGCCAAAACCAGTTTATGGTGCAGTTGAGAGTGATTTAGATGCTTTAGACGACATGGGTTTACCTACACTTTTCAGTGAAGCTGAGAGGATAACAAATGCTCACAAGGTTTCCGATGGAATGACAGGAAGAGATCATGTCAAGGTAGTACATGTGTTCATAATAAATGAAAGCAAGTTCTCTCTTGTTTTAGTTGGAAATGAGATGGTTGTTCCTCTATGGGATCCAGGAATAGGTTTGAATGCTTTGACTAGTGTGAAGTTAGCTAGTCAGACAAATGATGTTCGAGAAAAATTGATGGATTTTTCTAACAGATTTTGCTTGCCTCGATCTTTTGATGACATGAGGAGAGTGTAGGATACTGGGTGGAATTGTTTAATGTATCATAAGGTTGTGGATATTGAACTGAGAAATGTTGACTGTTGGGAAGAAGCTCTAAGGGCACTTTGCTACAAGTTGCCTATGGATTTGATGGAAGCTAGTATACTACAGATTGGAAAAAAGAGGTTATTTGATAATGTTTTTGGGGTAAAAGTCACTAAATTCTCTGCCTCTTGGGAAGATAGAGCCAAACATATTCTTATAAGCAAGATAGAAATTATTGCACTTAAGTTTGATATGGTTCTAGTGGCATTTGCTACAAATGGCATATGGTTCCTAAACTTCGAGAAGCTTGTTTTGGAGTTTTACCTGGTATTATAATGGATTTTGTACTTGGAGATTTATTGAAAATGAACGGCTATAGCAAGCAGGTTGTGGCCATATCTAAATCTACAATCGCAGAGGGAGCAAGGCTATGTGGTGCTACCAAAATTACTAGAGTTGATATAAACTTTAACAAGTTTGAAATAAGAAAGCACATGGGTTACGAGCTTGCACAGAAGGTTGGCATGGGGGCTTTTAATACTAACTATATAGATACTGTTTTCTTCGGTTTGTATGCTGCTGCAAGGCCTGATTGTTTAAGTAAATTGGCTCACTGCATTATGCTTGAGATCAACAAATTGTGTTACCAAGTTCTGGATGTTGGTTTGACTCGTGCTTGTAACCAGTTGGGATCTTCTCTCAAGCAACCTTGTTGGATTGTACTACTCAATGCTACATATTCTTGGTTCCCTTTTGATCCCGGTGGATATTCTCACCCTTGAGGACAAGGGTGATCTCCACGGGAGGGTATTGATACAAGTAAAATAGTTAGTAAATGTTGCGGCCAAACGCACTCACGCAAGTGCACGTGATCGTCAAGTAATAAAGTAGTGAGTAGAGTATCGTTCCCACGAGGACTTGTGATTAACTATTAACTAAATTAGACTATCCTAATTATCTATACAAGAATTAAACCTAGAATTATTTGATTCTATACTAATTAAATAAAAAAATATAAATAATGAACTTTAAACAGAGGAAGAGCAGATTTTTATGATATCAATGTAATGAAAACGATCTAGGGTTATGGGCTATCTAAAATCCCTATTATATTCTTCAATTGAATTGTCTAATTAATTTATCTAGTTTATTGGTTGACAGGGTTAATACTGCTCATAAGAATCTGTCGAGTTCTTACTCGCCTATTCAAGCTAAACTAACGAGTGGAGGGGCCAACCGGTCGAGGAGGCGACCTGGGAGTCCGAGGAGGACATGCGGAGCAGATATCTCCACTTATTCAGCAGTCTAGGTACATTTCTATGTCCGTTCGAGGACGAACGTTTGTTTAAGAGGTGGAGAATGTAACGACCCGATTGGTCGTTTTGTATTTCCAAACCCCGTTCCCTTACATAATACTTTCCGCACTTGCTTTAGCTAATTTATAACTTGNAACTTTGCCACGAAGGAGATAATTGAAAAGAGTATTTTTTTTTCAATCGGATATGGTTTATTGTTTCAAGGATTGGGTTTTTTCTTTTTTTCTTTTTTTTTTCTTTTTTTTTAGCAAATCCACTAGGCAAGGTGCCTAGGGCTAGTTTTTATATATAAAAATAAAAGAACAACCAAACAATTGTCTGGAGGTCTTACAAGATGAAAGAAATAAAAAATTGTCAAGTACATAGATCACATTATCAATGTTTAGCAATGAACTCAACATTGAGATCACGTTATGCAAACTAATAAGGTAAAGTAACTGAGTTATAAACACTAGCCATGAAATTTCTTCACAATTGAGGCCCATATGAAGTCTTCTTTTGTTGCAACTTTGGCCATATTCCCAGTGGTGTATCAACTTCTTGTACCTTTCCCATGCTTGACGAAGTGTCTCGCCAGCTCGTTGTTCGAACCCAAGAATTTGACTCCTCAACATCTTTGTTTTCTTGGTGGGGAAAAACTTGATTAAGAATTTCCTTGCCAAATCATCCCAAGTGCGGATTGAATTAGCTGGCTCCTTATTCAACCACTCCTTAGCTTCCCCGAGCAGAGAAAAGGGGAAAAGTGTCAGCCTGACATAGTCCTTAGAAACGTTCGGATAGTTGTTAGCATCCGTAATTTCCAGAAAATTCTGAATTTGCCTTTGTAGGTCTTTATGAGGTAGGCCCACAAATTGCCCTGTGGACTGGATCAGTTGCACCATGTATTGTTTCAGCTCAAAGTGCCCAGTGATATCAGGCTTCACGATAGCCTGAGTCATATTAGCCAGACTGGGTCTTGCGGCTTCAATCACCGCGCGTTCCTCATTACCTGCCATCTCAATTGGCTGTGGTTGAACTACGATGTCCAACTCTCTTTCAATTTTGGTTCTGGCGTCCACCTCCCTCCTCAATCTGTGAAGTGTTCGTTCAATTTCGGGATCGAGAGGAAGGAGATTGTTTGCGCTTCTACTTCTTCGCATTCAATAGAAAATCCTATATTAGCACAAACAAAGTGAACTGAAAGTTAACACTCAAATAAATAAATAACAAAAGCTCAATTCAGTCAAGTAGCTAATTTCTAAGTCCCCGGCAACGGCGCCTAAAACTTGTTGCGACCAAAACACTCACGCAAGTGCACGTGATCGTCAAGTAATATAGTAGTGAGTAGAGTATCGTTCCCACGAAGACTTATGATTAACTGTTGACTGATTCAACTCAATTACTTTATTTATCCAAGAGGTTTTTCACAAAATCAAGATGTAATTATTTTACTACCTAACTATCAAGAAATAATCTAAGTAGAGCAATTAACCAAACGAGTAGCAAGTTCAAGTAACAAACAGTAGGAGAAGATATTTCAGGGTCACAGGCTAGTTAACAATCGTGTTGTGTTCTTGGCTTAAAACGACTAATCGATTTATCTGAATTGTTGATTGACAGGGTTTATATTACTCATAAGAATCTGTCGAGTTCTTACTCGCCTATTCAAGCTAACTCAATGCCTATATGTCTATGGAATTAATATTAACAAGAACGCACTTACAATTCCTGTATTCCAACCAAGCAAGGCAATTGGGTATATGTCTATCCCAATTGCGAATCCATTCCCCGAGGCCCGGGTTCAAGAACCTGCTCTATTTAATTCTATATGCAATCTAAAGTTCCCACTTTCGAGTTCAACTCTAGATTCGTAGATAGTATTTCACTGTTAGCTACTCAGCAAAATAATTAAAATTAGAATTAAATAAACAATCCAATATGACAAACCAACTTCGTCGAATTAAACGTCAAACAACAACTTTCATGTTTCACCCATGACCCCAGAATAATGGGTTTTAGCTACTCATACTAATGTTTAACACAATAGGGTTCAATTTCATCACAAATAGCAAAAACAAAGAGAAGAAAACAAGAACTTGATGGTCAAATCTCCTCCTTGCCTCTTGCCTCTTGATACCTTGCACTAGCCTATGAAAAACTTGATCCCTTACCCTTGGACGAGCTTGAGTTTATATAGGTTAAGTGGGGTTTCCTCCAGATTTCCAATTTTGCCTCTAAATAAACTTTCCCGGAATTTGGACTGGCGCGGTCGCGCACCTGGGCGCGCTAGTTGGTAAACCTTCTGTCTTTGGGCGCGCTACTTTTAGCGCGGGCGCGCACTTGGGCGCGCTAGCCCAGGTCTTCCAGTTTTTGATTTTCTTCCTCGTCTTCGTGCGTACTCAGCTCCGAGGGGTCGTTCTTGCTCTAAAATCGTTCCAATCACCTTCCTAATGCCTCACATAGGCTTCTTGTCCCGCAATATGTAAAAATCACAATTAGAGCCCACTTTTAATCAATTAACCACATTATAACATCGGAACATAATCAAGTGGGAGCATAAACAATCGCTAAATCACCTGTATTCAACCTATTATCAGTAAAGCAAGGATGGGGAATTAATCAAGCTACATGGATGCATGAGCTGGCAAAATATCTATTAAGAGTATTAGTTAGCTAACAATAGTAGATTAGCATTAGCAATAGCTACTTAGCTCAATATACTGGGACCTATATATATCCCCTTGTATTACACATTATGGTATGCAAAATGATAAATGAATGAATATTTCTTTCTCTATGTTCTCTTTCTCTCTCGACCTCTTTTCTCTGTCCCTCTATTCCCCTGAATTCCTATTCTCATCTGAACTCCTCCCCCTCTTCTCTCTTCTCTGATTTTCTCTACACCTCGATACCAATAATTTGGTATCACAACTTGAAGATCTCAGCTAAGGTAAAATACTATTCTTAAGCCCTTGTATTTAAAGGTCATAAACCGTATCCAATAAATACTTCATTTGCTTACCTCTTTGTTTTGTGGCAAAATATTTTGATTGGGGCGTTTTTGTTTCTTTCGTGTTTAGTAAATGGTTTTGATTTTTCATATTAATTAAGAATAATTTCTTAATGCTGAAGAAAGACCATACCTTATAACCTTCTCAAAGTGAGCTTTTCTATTCGGCTATTCCAGTCTTGTGCTCTCTGAGATTTTCAATATATTACTAGAACTGGACCCATATATATATATATATATATATATATATATATATTACTAGAATTGGAGATGGATTTGTAGTTAGTTTTTGTTGAATAGACTTCGAGACTTCACATTCTCTAGACTCAAACATGACAAAAATGTTTATCGGAGATTTTGAGGGGGTGTCAAGTAAGGTTCATCTCATATCTTAAACGACCCAATGCAATTTTGTTGCTTTACTGTAAATAGAGACATGGGTGGTTATATCCCATTCGTCTTCTTCTCTTAAGATTTAGAAGACATGAATGGTGCTTCTATTTTCAGAAGTTCAAAATAGATCATATTACGTAAACTGCGTAAATATCTGGTATGAACAGCCACTGCACCATCTTGCTTTTCTTTTTCACCTTTCTCTAAAGTGTTCCAGATTTCATCTTCTCCGATGATTACAATGCCATTTACGCCTATTTTCTCTTTGTTATTTACTCTGTGTAACTTTTCTATTGTTCGGTCCTTTATTTTCTTTGTGAATGCTTACAGATTCAGCTTGCATATTACATTGGAACTTCAAGATAGGAATCCATGACTAAAAGATCTGGGTTCAACCCTTTGTTTCGAGCATAGTGTTTGTGAATGAAAGGTATGATAAGTTATTTACACTGATTTACCTCTTTTTAAATTTAATGTTGTATGATCATAGTCGCTATCCCTTTTCGTAAAAAAATGGAATAAGAATCGAAGTAAAAAATTAGGACTGATTTCATATTGTGCTTTTGCTTTTTATAGGTTTTAATCTGTGTTGTTTTTTTGGAAATCGATTTATGTGCTTTCGTGTCTGTAATTTTATTGACTGCCTTTTAAACTTTCTATCTATTTTCTTATTTATAGGCATAATTTTGGGGATAGCTAGATGGAGTAACGATTTATGGTAGCTGTAAGTATACATCACTCCGAGAATCTTAAAGGCATATTAATTGCTCCGATAGATTTTAAAAATCTTTAGTTGTACTTCAGTAAAGTTGGATGCAAATGATCCAGAAAAGTAAATTTTAATTATGGCAAGACAACATAAGAGGAAGAATGTTTTAAAAGCTAACTTTTTGTATTTTAGAGTTCTGAAGATTGATAAAGAAAAGTTTGGTTATTTGTGCATCGATGTTATATGTGCCGAAAAATTAGATTTTTAGTAAGAATTATTCAAAGAAAAATAAAATACCTTTGAATGTGGAGATATAGTATAGTTAAGTTTGTAGTTGCTCTTTTTTCTTTTTGATCATGACCTTCTGATTTACTTGTAGTTGCTTTCTAATAAATGTAGTTTCTCAAAAACTATTATTATACTAAATTTTCTTTGACTTGTTGTTGACTCATGCAGGTTTGCTAAAGAAATCGATTCTTTTGAGATCATGTTTGGTTGCTGGATTTTAACATATTATATTTTAAAAATATGTTATTTTCATTTAACACTTTGGATTAAGATTGGAGCCTTTGTGGAGAGGCTTTGACTTTCTGCACCGCCTCAACCACTTTCACCTAAAGCTCATAATCCTCTTACTCGCTCTCTTTTGCTATCTAGGATGCGTAAGTTTTTCTGGAACCGCATTCTGCAATATTATTATGAGTCCAAAGAAATAATTTTCATGTTCAAATGAGTAATTTGCTTCAGACTTTTAGGTTACTTCATAAATAGTGAGCTAAAAATAAAAGCTCGTAGTTGTAACTCAATGCTTGATATAATACTTCTTTGGAAAAAATAATAATATAATTTAATACAAAGGAAACAGATGTATTCAATTCCTTATTATTTTTGTTGGTGCATTATTATTTTTCTGATGCTTATATCTTTATTTTTTTCCTATTTGCGAACCATTGACTTAATTTATGTAGTGAACGCTAGACCTATCTTTATTCATGTGTAAGTTCAAACTTTGAGAATTGTCCACTTTACTATTTATGCATGTACCTCATCATCTATCAAAAGGTATACTGTCTCGACCCAATTCCGTAGCAGGTCATGACGGCGCCCAACGTCATTGTTGGGCAAGCCAACGCGGAAGATACTAGCTAACTTTCGGTCATCTTTACCCCAAAGTAGTTGAAAATAATTCTTTAAATTGGAATAATCCAGAAATGATGAATAAAAATCTTGATAAATCATACAACCCCAAAATAATACAGTCTACTAATGTGTGGGTACCAAGACCTGGTGTCACAAGCATGGGCAACTAGTAGAATACACAAAAGAATCACTCTATACTACTGTCCGAAACGGAATAGACAGCAAAAATACAAAAGGAAGACTTCTTCAGGCTGCAGAACGACATGGAGGAGAAGCAGCTCACCGTAGAAGTCTCGAATCCGCTCAGAGATGCGCACCCGACTGATAGCCAGATGTACCTACCTCAGACCCTCTACAATTAAGTACAGAAGTGTAGTATGAGTACATAAACAACATGTACCCAGTAAGTATCCCGTCTAATCTCGAAGAAGTAGAGATGAAAGGTCGACTTGATACTCACTAGGGTCAAATAATGTGAGGAAAAAATTATAACAAGCATGGATAGTACAAGTTATTAGCATTCAATAATCATGGATTAACATGTCTTTCCCAAGTATTGTCATGGATGTTCATCTATATCTCCAGCAGATATTAAATTCGGTTCTCAAAGAAAAACGCTAAGCAAAACATGCGCAAGTAACACCGTGGGACGTACGACCCGATCCAACGTAAAAGTAAAATGTGCTCCGCCGAGGGTCGAACGGCTCGAACCATAGATGCATCTGTTACCCCGCTCGCGAATTACCCGTGCGACGCGATCAAATATAAACAAGCGCATCAACAAGCAACGATAAAAATATATCTGGGGAGTAGCTCTACGCAGAAATACTAATTATTCTCTTCTAAAGGACCAAACGGGATAAGGTTCATTCACTAGTCTCATTCTTCTTAATCAAATAGTTATATGAATCCGAATTTATCGTCACGTTACGAGAATATCACGCAGAGCATGCTTATGGGTCCTAGACTACCCGGACTTAACATAATAGTCGCTACACACGGACTCTCATCACCTAGTGCGTACGTAGCCCCCACAAATATTGGCAATTAATTCAATTATTATACCTTGGGGACAATTCCCTCTTACAAGGTTAGAAAGGAGACTGCTGAATAAATTGGGATATCTGCTCCGCATGTCCTCCTCGGACTCCCAGGTCGCCTCCTCGACTGGTTGGCCCCTCCACTGGACCTTTACTGCAGAAATCCTTTTGGATCTCAACTGGCGATCCTGCCTATCAATAATGGCAACTGGCTGCTCCTCATAACCCAGGCTCTCATCCAGCTGAATAGTACTAAAGTCTAATACATGGAAAAAGTCGGCATGATACTTCCGAAGCATCGACACATGAAAAACCGGATGAACTCCTGACAAGTTGGGGGGGGGGGTAATGCAAGCTTATAGGCACCGTCTCTCTGAGAACTGCCAAATGTGGATCATCGGACTGTCGGGCCTTTATCTCCCCCAGTAATGAAGACTGAGCAACCATACACGCAAGAACCTGGCTGGGCTCCGAAATGTCCAACCTCACTAGTCTGTTAGCCACGGACTGAATGTCCAAAGCTAGTGGCCTCTCCCCTGCTGGAATGAATGCCAAACTACCCATACTCTCAGCCTTTCTGCTTAAGGCATCCATATCGGTATAAACCTCACATGAAACCCCGTACAGGTAGTGCCTCCATATCTTAAGAGCATGAACAATCGCCGCCAACTCCAGATCGTGCACAGGATAATTTTTCTCATGAATCTTTAGCTGACGGGAGGCATATGCAATAACTCGCCCCTCCTGCATCAATACATAACCCAAGCCAACGCGCGAAGCGTCACAATACACTGTATACATCCCTGAACCGGAAGGCAACACAAGGACTGGTGCTTAGTCAAGGCTGTCTTGAGCTTCTGGAAGCTCGCCTCGCAATCATCGGACCAATGGAAAGGAGCACCCTTCTGGGTAAATCTAGTCAGAGGTAATGCAATAGATGAAAAGCCCTGCACGAACCGCCTGTAATACCCTGCTAACCCCAGGAAATTCCTAATCTCGATCACTGAGGTAGGGCGTGGCCAACTTTGAACTGCCTCAATCTTCTTGGGTCTACCTTAATACCCTCTTCTGACACAATATGTCCCAAGAATGCCACATACTCTAGCCAAAACTCACACTTGGAGAACTTGGCATATAGCTTCCTCTCTCGCAAGGTCTGAAGCACTACTCTCAGATGCTGCTCGTGCTCCCCCAGGCTACGTGAGTATATCAAGATGTCATCAATGAAGACGATGACGAAGGAATCAATATAAGGCCTGAACACCCTATTCATCAAATCCATAAATGCTGCTGGGGCATTAGTCAAGCCAAAGGACATCACCAGAAACTCATAACGGCCATATCTAGTCCGAAATGCAGTCTTTGGAACATCCGAGTCCCGAATCTTCAGCTGATGGTACCCTGACCTCAAGTCTATCTTAGAGAACACCCTCGCACCCTGCAACTGGTCGAACAAATCATCGATACGAGGCAACGGATACTTGTTTTTGATGGTGACTTTGTTCAACTGGCGGTAGTCAATGCACATCCGCATAGTCCCATCCTTCTTCTTCACAAATAACACCGGTGCACCCCAAGGCGATACACTGGGTCTAATAAACCCTTTTGCTAACAACTCCTCAAGCTGCTCCTTTAGCTCCTTCAACTCCTTAGGAGCCATGCGGTACGATGGAATAGATATAGGCTGGGTGCCTAGAACCAAGTCGATACATAAATCAATATCACGATCCGGTGGCATGCCAGGAAGATCAGAAGGAAACACATCGGCGACCTCTCGGACTACGGGAACTAAATCAATCGCCGAAGACTCTGCGGCGGTGTCTCGAACATAAGCTATATAGGCCAAACACCCCTTCTCGACCATACACCGAGCCTTCAAGAAAGAAATAACCCTACTGGGGGTTCAACTGTGGAACCCTTCCACTCCAACCTCGGCAACCCTGGCATCACTAGTGAAACAGTCTTGGCATGGCAATCTAGGA
Source organism: Nicotiana attenuata (assembly GCF_001879085.1). NCBI lineage: Eukaryota > Viridiplantae > Streptophyta > Magnoliopsida > Solanales > Solanaceae > Nicotiana > Nicotiana attenuata. The sequence continues at coordinate 60,073 of NW_017672317.1, forward strand.
CGGCGTGATATGGAGACAACCAATCCATGCCCAGGATGACCTCAAAATCGATCATATCCAGCAATAGGAGATCTGCTCTAGTCTCGAAATTACAGAATGTAACCACACAGGACCGGTAGACCTAGTCTACAACCACAAAATCGCCCACAGGAGTGGACACATGAACATGAGTGCCCAAAGGTGCAGGAGGAATAACCAAGAATCGAGCAAACAGTGATGATACATAAGAATAGGTGGACCCTGGATCAAATAATACCGAAGCATCTCTTCCGCAGACGGAAATAATACCTGTGATGACGGCATCTGAGGCCAATGCATCTGGCCTAGGTGGAAGAGCGTAGAATCTGGCTGGAGCGCCGGCCGGCTGGCCTCAGCCTGACTAAGCAGTAGCTGGCTGACCTCTCCCTGTCTGACCTCTACCTCTAGGTCGGACCCGACCAGCCTGCCCTCCACGTCTAGGTGGCTGGGCAGCTGGTGCTGAAATCATGGGCTGCTGACCCAGCTGTACTGCTTTGCCCCAAAGCCTGGGGCAAGTCCTCTTCAGATGACCCGAATCTCCACACTCGTAGCACACTCTCGGTACCATAGCTTGCTGACCCGAATACCCACTAGAAGAACCCTAGATGGCCGATGGGCGATAGGAACCCTCTGGCACAGCGCTGAAGTGAGCACTAGAAGAATCCTGATAACCAGAATACCCGCCGGAGGAACCCTGGATAGCTGGTGGGCGGTAAGAACTCTCCGGCATCGCACTGAAATAAGGTCTCGCTGGAGCACCTAGGGGAGGGGGTGGTGGTGCGGAATATGAGGGTCTGCTGGGCTGGCCCCTCCCGGAGTGACCTCTACCCCTAGCTGGGGCACCTCTGAACTCTACTGAAAACCAGGCCCTCTTGTCCTGCTGAATCTGCTCTCTACCCCTCAGGCGATACCCCTCAATCCTGCGAGCAATCTCTACTACTAGCTAATACTCAGTACCCATTTCACCTCTCGGGCCATGCTAGCTCGAATACCGGGGTGCAACCCCGCAACAAATCTCCGCACTCTCTCTGAAGTATCATGAGTGCATGGCAAGACAACTCGGAGAACCTCGCCTCATAATCGGTCACAGACATCAGGCCCTGCTCAAGATGCTCAAACTGGTGACGTAGCTCTTCCCTCTCGGAGGGTGGAATATACCTATCCAAGAATAACTGGGTGAACTGACCCCAGGTGAGGGGAGGAGAACCTGCTGGCCTACCAAGAACATAGGACTGCCACCATCTACGGGCCCTCCCCTCCAGCTGGAAAGTAATAAAGTCAACTCCATGTGACTCCAGTATCCTCATGTTGTGCAGTCTGTCCCTGCACCTATCGATGAAGTCCTGGGCATCCTCATGTCGCTCACCCCCGAAGGTAGGAGGGTGAAGCCTAGTCCATCTATCCAATAACTTCTGCAGATCACCGTCCGCAGCTGGCCTGAGCTGGGGCGCAGCAACTGGCTGGGCCCCATCTGCGGGTAGTGCACCCGGAGTCTGATACACTGCGGCTGCATGTCCAGGAGCCTGAGCAGTAGGGGTCTGGGCTCCCCCTCCTGCCTGGGAGGTAGCTGGGTTTGCTGGAAATAAACCAGCCAGAGTCATAGAATCCATGAACCGAAGAATACAGCCCATAACCTCCTAAAATCCCGGTGCTGTCATAAAATCTGCCGGGGTGGGTTCAGCTGCGGGCACCTCGCCCTGCTCCACAATAATAGGATCTCCCGCGGGATCTGCTGGCGGTGCGAATGGAATAACTCTGTGTTACACCCCAGGTTTTCGTGCGTGAAAGTACGCCATAAGTAAAGTGATGAAGGTCCAAAAATGAGATATTATATTTTGCATTTTCGTACGTTAAAGCGTCGTCGTACGTTAAAGCTTCGTCGTAAGATTAATCGACGTAAATTCGGGAATGAGATTTATTTTGGGATTATAAGTGTTACGCTATTTATAACAAGCGATAAATAAGTGCTATGAAGGATAAAGGGATACACGAATTAAAGAAAAGGAGTTTCGTTGAAAGTGGTCAACTTGGGATAAAATACAGGTCGAGCGATACTACCCGATAATTATAAACTAGTACCATGAAAGGTGTCATATGACCACGGTAGTGTAATATATAAAGTATATATGAAGTATTTTAAAAATAAATAGAATTTTGAGTAATTTGTGATAATTTTTAAATTATGCGGGTAATAGATTAATTACCGGGTAACGAAACATTACCCGGTTAACTAATAAGGATAAAACTAACAAGATCATAACCAAGGGACGTGGCAGCCCCTTCTTAGTTTAAAGGTGAGTCAATAAGTCACCTTTACATGTGTCAAGGCTAAATTACAAAGCCTTATCCATAAAGATTCTTATATAGAAAAAAAGGAAGATAAAACAACCATTTTACAATCTGATTTTGAACCCAAAAACGTGAGAACCAGAGAAACATTCCATCTTGTCCAAAAGAACTATTAGCCAAAGAGGAAAAATAGCATCTTCCATTGACAATTTCACAAATTAACCCAACTAAAAATACTGTTTGCTTTGTGTCCAAAGAAGAAAAACTATAATACCAACCTAAGGTAACAATATATATATCGTATCTGTATCATTGTGTAAGCATACATAAGTAAGGGATTAGCATCTGGAAGGTAGAATATATGGAGCAGGAATTGCAATCAAATTCTCCTACAAGGTTCCAATGAGAATTTTTAAGAATCGTAGCAACGTAAAATTTTGCGGGTCTAAAGGAGTACGGTGTAATCTTCTTCAAGAATATTATACGAAGTTTTCCCTACACCAGGTATGTTAAGGCTATCCCTTCTTTCTTTTGTCATGATCTAATGTGAAATGAATTCGCTATTTCATAATGAATCCACTCCTAGAAACTAAGGTTGTCCATGTTGTTCTTTCCGTACAAATTTATTCTAAGAAAGTATGTATGATCCTTGAGTCCTAGTAAAGTTCATATTGATGGTATGCTGTCCATAATGTTAATCGAAGGTGCAACGACCTTACGTCACTCTGAAAGGTTTAGAACTTGATTCCATGAGTCGAGCATGCATTATATATATGTATCTATTTTTACTCTACCGAGCCGCGCTATAGTCGGCCGGGTACGGCACCTATTGTGCAATCACTGATCAGTTGGGTTTACCGAGCTCCACGTGGCCGGGTATGATTCTACCGAGCCTTATGATGGCCGGGCATGTTTTTACCGAGTCCTCTTTGAGGCCGGGTACGATATGATGATGATGATGCCCACAGAGGCGAATGTTTTTAAAAGTTTATGTATATATATGTATTATGCATTTCATGTCAGTAGTCCCCAGAGGCACTCAGATGTTACAGGTTGTAGCTCCTCTATCTCTCTTTACATTATTGTTCTTATTTATGCTTTCCTGCCTTACATACGCAGTACTTTATTCGTACTGACGTCCCTTTTGCCTGGGGACGCTGCGTTTCATGCCCGCAGGTCCCGATTGATAGGTTGACAGTCCTCCTATTAGGATATCAGCTCAGCGAAGGTGTTGGCGCACTCTACTTGCTCCGGAGTTGCCTATTTGGTCAGTATGCTTTGGATATATATTGATTGGTATGGCAGGGCCCTGTCCCGACCTTTATGATTTTATGTACTCTTAGAGGCTTGTAGACAGATGTCAAGTGTATGGATACTTGTATGGCCTTGTCGGCCTATGTTTTGAGTTTACAAATGGTCATGTCGGCCTTATAGGCCCGTATGTCATATGTATAAGTTTGTATATCATGTTGGCTTATCATATGTTGAGTATTCCCTTATGTATTATTCTTGTTATCTCATGACGGGTTGTCTGGCTCATTTACTCATGATAGTATGATAAGAAATATATGTTACGTTGGTACTCGATTGAGTAAGGCACCGGGTGCCCGTCGCGGCTTTTCGATTTGGGTCGTGACACTCTGGGACGCCCTCGTCCCCTACCACGGGCCGGTGCCCTCCCCCGGCCTCTGCCTCGGCCTCGAGCAACAAGGGGAGCAGCTCCGCCCGGGTCTGGAACATCAGTCGTGCATGTCCTCACCATCTATGAGAGAATAGAGAAGGAAACTTAGTATACTGACCACTGCACGAGATGAGATGAATAAAGGATAGTTTTCCTAAAACCCTATAGCCTCTCAAAGATAAATACAGACGTCTCCGTACCGATCCGTAAGACTCTATTAGGTTTGCCCATGACTTGTGAGACCTACGTGAACCTAGTGCTCTGATACCATGTTGTCACGACCCAATTCCGTAGCAGGTCATGATGGCGCCCAACGCCATTGTTGGGCAAGCCAACGCGGAAGATACTAGCTAAACTTTCGGTCACCTTTACCCCAAAGTAGTTGAAAATAATTCTTTAAATTGGAATAATTCAGAAATGATGAATAAAAATCTTGATAAATCATACAACCCCAAAATAATACAGTCTACTAATGTGTGGGTGCCGAGACCTGGTGTCACAAGCATGGGCAACTAGTAGAATATACAAAAGAATCACTCTATACTACTGTCCGAAATGCAATTGACAGCAAAAATACAAAAGGAAGACTTCTTCAGGCTGCAGAACGGCATGGAGGAGAAGCAGCTCACCGTAGAAGTTTCGAATCCGCTCAGAGATGCGCACCCGACTGATAGCCAGATGTACCTGCCTCAGGCCCTGTACAATTAAGTACTGAAGTGTAGTATGAGTACATAAATAACATGTACCCAGTAAGTATCCCGTCTAATCTCGAAGAAGTAGAGACGAGAGGTCGACTTGATACTCACTAGGGTCAAATAATGTGAGGAAAAATTTATAACAAGCATGGATAGTACAAGTTATTAGCATTCAATAATCATGGATTAACAGGTCTTTCCCAAGTGTTGTCATGGATGTTCATCTATATCTCCAGCAGATATTAAATTCAGTTGTCAAAGAAAAATGCTAAGCAAAACATGCGCAAGTAACACCGTGGGACGTACGGCCCGATCCAACATAAAAGTAAAATGTGCACTGCCGAGGCTCGAACGGCTCGAACCATAGATGCATCTATTACCCCGCTCGCGAATCACCCATGCGACGCGGTCAAATATTAACAAGTGCATCAACAAGCAACGATAAAAATATATCTGGGGAGTAGCTCTGCGCAGAAATACTAATTATTCTCTTCTAAAAGACCAAACGGGATAAGGTTCATTCACTAGTCTCATTCTTCTTAATCAAATAGTTATATGAATCCGAATTTATCGTCACGTTACGAGAATATCACGCAGAGCATGCTTATGGGTCCTAGACTACCCGGACTTAACATAATAGTCGCTACGCACGGACTCTCGTCACCTAGTGCGTACGTAGCCCCCACAAATATTGGCAATTAATTCAATTATTATCTATGGGGACAATTCCCTCTTACAAGGTTAGAAAGGAGACTCACCTCGCTCCAAAGTGCACCTCCAATGCCAAGAACATGTCCAAGATCTCAATTCGGAGCCGAACGATCCCAAATTAGTTAAACGAAGTAAGAACTAGTTAATATAGACTCATAAGATTGAATTTAGCTATTTAAGCAATTTCCCAACCATTAACACAAGTTTCCTAAAATTCGACCCCAGGCCCCACGTGCCCGGATTCCGAAATTTTTCGAAGGAAGTTGTTCTCTACAACCTAAGGATCACTAATATATGATTTCTAATTAATTCCATAACAAATTTCGTGGTTTAATCTAAGTTTTATTAAAACACTAGGTTTAGCTCTAACCCTTTGATTTTTCCTAAGTTCTAGTGTTTAATCTACCAAAAATACAAGTATTAAACTAAGGATGGGTGGAATAAACTTACCTCACAATGCTATGTGAAGACCTTCTCTCAAAAGCTCCCAAATCGCCCAAAGGAGGAGGGAAAATGTCATAAGAATGACTTAGAGCCCGTCTTTAATGAACCTCACTGGTTCAGTGATTTCCGCACTGTGGTCAGGGGACCGCATCTGCGAGAATGCGACCGCATCTGCGAAAAGGGGAGGGAAGGCTGGGACCGCATCTACGGTCTTTGGGCCGCATCTGCAGTGCCGCTTCTGCGGCTTGGGAGCCGCATCTGCGAAAATGGCCTGGGCCGCCCTGCGCCGCTTCTGCGATAGGAGGGCCGCATCTGCGGTCCCGCATCTGCGGTCCAAGAACCGCAGATGCGGTTATGACAGAAGCAGCAGTTCTTCAGCCCTTTCTCAAAATTTCCACTTCCCTCGAGCCTCGTCCGATTGACGCTCGGGGCTCCCGGGCCCCGCCCGAACATACCGACAAGTCTGAAATCACGAGGCGGACCTACCCGAACCTTCGGAACACCCGAAACAACGCTAAATCTAGAATTTACCCCTTAAAACCAAATGAATCAAACTTATGAACTTCAAGTTCTTAACTTTCTTCCAACGGGCCAAACCGCCCTAAAACTACTCGGATTAACACCAAATTTTACAGGCAAGTCTTAAATGATATTTCGGACCTGTACCGAGCTTCGGAACCAAAATACGAGCCTGATACCTAGGAAATCAATAATTACTTAGTTTCTTTAAATCCTTAAAACTTTAGATTAACAATTTCTAATAAAAATTCATTACTCGGGCTAGGAACCTCGGAATTCGATTCCGGGCATACGCCCAGGTCCCATATTTTCCTACGGACCCTGCGGGACCGTCAAATCACGAATCTGGGTCCGTTTGCTCAAAATGTTGACCAAAGTCAAACTTAGTCTTTTAAGAAAATCCTAAGGAATCCAATGGGCATATTTCACCCAAAACCCTTCCAAATCCCGAACCAACCGTCCCCGTAAGTCGTAAATCAGCTAATGCAAGCACGGAAAGTTTTATTTAAGGGAACGGGGTTCAAAAAGGCAAAACGACCAGGCGGGTCGTTACATATACCATCTGTGATAGTTGAAAAAAATTAAAGAATGAATCCAAAAAATTAAAGAATGTAATTAGATGAATTTCTCATTCATTTTTCATGGCACATGTATATATCTTCACTGGTTCTTTTATGACTGCTCATTGTGCTTTGACCTCAGCGTAATATACATGATTAATTCAATGTAGAATCTACCGAGGCTACTTTTTTCCTGACAATCTTTGGGATGCATGTGAAATTATAGTGTTCTTCTCTTAGAAGGTAATTTGTGTTTGGATTTAAAATACACTGATAAATTCTCAATTAGAATTGTTCACGACTAGGTTAGTTCTATGAAAATTGTGTAGATGGATAGATATGTAGAAGGTATGAATTTGTTGTGCTAATTAAGTTGTACTCACTGAAACACTGGTGTGAACTGCAAATTGCTATGATAGTTACATTCTAAGAGTATTTGTTGTGCCTATCCATTATTATCAGTAGTTGTTGTGCATTTCCTAGGGAATGGATATTGCAATCAAAATGATCGCTGGTCATCACAACTAACACATAATCAACTGTATTGGCAGTGGAATGGCATAAAGAAGTAAGAAGTTTTGCATTCCCTGATACTCTTATTAATTTCCTGTGTGATGTTGGCGCCATGGTGAATCATGTGACCCCGCAAAGGAGTTTGAGAACCATTAATAAGAGTCCATGTTCATCTGCTTCTCCAAAACGCATGCTTCTTTGGTATTTGATGGAAAAAATTCCCGAGGGGACCTTAAAAGGAAGGGAGTAATAAGAATCTTGTGCCATAAATATGGAGATGGACAAAAAAGGGGAAGAAATTGAGTATGTTGTTTACTAAATGGTTATTTTTGTGTCTGGTTACGCATAACTAATGTAGTACAACACCATATTGCTTTCTAAACTATTAGCCATTTGAATGCTTATCAGAGTGTGAGAATGCATCACAAGGAACATTTGCTAAGATTCTATTTTTTTCCATACTTTCTTATTATTTCGCCCTACAATTTTTGGTATTACTTTGATGAAATATACTTTAATTTTATATTTCATTTAGATGTTTGACTGGAAGTGTTGATTCAAGTTTTTCCTCGAAAGAAAATGCTATATTCTTATTTTACCAATTTTTCTTTATAATTCATGTGTCGCAGAATCGTATTTACTCCCTGGCTTGACATGGATCAGCTGGTATAGTGTCACGATCCAACTTTCCCTCTTTTTGGGTATCATGATGGCACCTAGCCTTAGGGACTAGGTAAGCCTAACATTTTCAGAATAACAATAATAGAAGAACATCTAACAATTTGAAAGGCAAATCTCCACAAAATTTACAATTCCCAAAACCAACGGTACAAGTCATAAGCTCTACAGAGTTCGCTAGAACTTCTAAATACAAGTGTTTGAAAATAAGTAAAACAGTGTGAATACAAAATAGAAAGGTGACTCCGAAGCCTGCGAACCCAGCAGCAAGGTTACCTTGAGTCTCCTTGAGAAGAATCCACACAGCTACTAACGATCAATACCTGGATCTGTACCCCAAAAAAATGTACAAAAGTGTCGTATGAGCACACCACAGCGGTGCCCAGTAAGTATCAAAACTAACCTCGGTGAAGTAGTCATAAGGAGCAGTCAAGACACTAACTGGTCTAATAAACTGAACAAGTATAAGTATAGGGACAATAGTGCATGATTTCTACATAAAGACTACACGATATGGCTAACAATACAGTAATTGCAATAAGGAAGGAAACAACAAGTAACAGCGGAACACCATAATAAGCACAGAAGAGTGAACGGAAAACACAACCTAAATCCGAAATCACAAATACAGTAAAGACAAGTAATAACTCAGCAACTACGACAGTTTTCACATCAGATCTTAGCCAACAAATTCCAATCAATTAGTCAAGTCCTTCAAGTATAAATCTTTCACCCATAAGTTTTCGAATAGAAATATTTAGAATATAATCCTTCCCAATAAAGATATTTCGAATATATTTTCTTCAAATAAATATCTTTCAAACATAGTTCTTTCAAAATAAATACCTTCCGAATATAATCCTTTCAAATAAATATCTTTCGAATATAAGTCACCCTGTGACACTTCATCTCATAATCATACAGTACAGGTCTCAATACCTGAACCCTAACACTTGGCATCTTGTGCCCTCATCACACCTCATAATCGCACCGACGAATCACATGCCAAAGAGAGCCATTCTCACATGGAAGGCAAGTAAACAAGGGTATGCGTCTATACTCAGCAATATCAAGAAAACTTCTTATCCGATAAGGGTGCTTAGCTACGTGTATGCCTGTGCAAGTGTCCTAATAGAGTTCATACCAGCTAGTAAGCGTAAGGAAAAGAACGGACAACACGTAGAATGTTTAAAAGGATGTAAGCATAGAAGATCAACAGCTCAGAACATAGATATAACAACAGGGGATCTCCCAGGATACCGTTCCATAGTCCAAACGTAAATGTGCGGGGGGGTCTCCAGGAATACCGTTCCGTAGTCCCAAAGTAAATATACAGAACAGGGGTATCTCCCAGAATACCGTTCTGTAGTTCCAAAGTAAATATGCAGTGCAACCAACATAGATAACAGTTACAGCACGACAGAAACCTCGGGCATCACCACAACAAGTACAACAGCAACAATGACAATAATACAAAGTACGACAAGTAAATCAACTCAAGAACTTTAAATCACAAAGAAACGGTAGAACTCATTCATAAGGAATAACCAGTATAGGCATAAAGAGAATAGCTTAACAAGAGAAAACTAAAATGTAGCAATGATCCCACAATATACAATTCAACAACAAGAAAGCTAACATGAGTCAAATAATTCCCAATAAAGACAAGTCAACTAAGGTATAGGATATCTAAACTTCTTCTAAGGTTGAGCAGTTACGAAGGATATTCAACAATTCAATTACGGATAAGCGAAAAGATAATCATAACATTAATTAAGACTAAACAATTATAGGATGAGATAACAATAAAATCCAAACAAAGATGAGCAGTTATGAACAGATAACATGACAACAGAAGAGGTAAATTCTTCAGTTAAGTTAAATAGGAGTCAAATAGGAAATAAGGGTGAATCCTAAGGTAATTAATTCTAATTAAAGCATGTAGAGGTAAAACTAGTAAATAGGAACTCAATTACATCAAGGATAACTTCATACTCCGTGAATATAAGGACCTAAGAACCCTAAAAGGCCAACTATCCACAAATAAGTCCGAGCACGCACTCGTCACCTCGCGTACACGGACTACAATCAACATAGAAGACTCAAATCCTAAGGGAAAATCCCCCACACAACGTTAGGCAAGATACTTACCTCAAGGAAGACAAACCGATACTCAAAAGTGAACTTCTTGGGTGAAATAACCTCCGGACGGCTCAAATCTAACCAAAATAACTTCAAAGCACAAATAAGACTCATAAGAAACTATTCCGGACCATAAAGTCTCAATCTTTAACAAAATCCAAAAATCGGTCCAAAAGTCGACCCCCGGGACCGCACCTCAGAACCTAACAAATTTTATAAAACCCGAATACCCATTCCGATATGAGTTCAAACATACAAAAATTATCAAATTCGGATACCATTTCGTCCCTCAAATCATGATTTTTCACTTTGAAAACTTTCTTCAAAAACCAACATTTTCCTCCACCCAAAACACAAATTAAATGATAAAAATGAAGATAAAATTATGGAATATATTAAATAGTAGGTGAAGAAAATTTACCCAATCGAATTGCTTGAAAACCGCACAAAGAATCGCTCAAAACCGAGCTCTATAAGTCAAAATATGATAAAAATGGCCTAACCCTCGATTTGAAGATCTTATATTTTGCCCAGGTCCTTATGCATCGCGAACGCGGAGGAGGAATCGCGTTCGTGAAGGAGAAAAAAATGAAGCTGCCAGGAAAAGACCATCGCGAACGCGAAGAAGAGAGAATGAGAACCTACGTAAACGCGTAAGGGATACGCGAACGCGAAGAGAAAAGTGATCATCAGTGCCCAGGGCCTGGTTCTGCTATGCTAACGCGGAAGTGATGGTGCGAACGCAATGAATGGGATGAGCAGGGCTATGCGATCACGAGGCATACTACGCGAACACGGAGAAGGAAAATCAAGCGAGTCAGTAGAACACTATGCGAACGCGAAAGGAACTTCGCGATCGCGAAGAAGGATATCAGACACCAAAAACCAGCAATCCAAAAATAGAGGAAATTGGCCCGTAGCTCATCGGAATCACACCCGAGGCCCCCGGGACCTCGGGACCCCGGGACCCTGTCTAAATACAGAAACAAGTTCTATAACCTAACACGGACTCGCTCGGGGTCTCAAATCATATCAAACAACACCGAAAATGCAGATCGCGCCATGAATCAAACTATGAGCTTCCAAATCTTCCAACTTCGAAAATTCGTACCGAAACCAATCAAACCAACCCGGAATGACACCAAATTTTGCATACAAGTCCCAAATGACAAGACGGAGCTGTTCCAACTCTTGGAGTCGCATTTGGACCCCAGTATCACAAAAGTTAACTATGGGTCAAACTTCTTCATTTACCAAACTTTAACTTTTCCAACTTTCGCCGAAATGCCTCAAATTACCATACGAACCTCTAAATCCGAACGCACACCTAAGTCCAAAATCACCATACTAAGCTGCTGACATCATCCAAAACTCATTCCGGAGCCATTTAGAAAAAAGTCAAATTCCGATCAAATTCTCACCGCTTAAGCTTCCAAAACTAGATTCCTTCTTCCAATTCGACTCCGTATCATCTGGTAACTGAATTCAACCATGCACACAAGTCGATACACATAATATGAAACTGTTCAAGACATTACGCCGTTGAACGGAGCTTAAATTCTCAAAACGACCGGCCCGATCGTTACATATAGGTGGATTGTACCTGTAGCTATGCGGTGTGAGAGACATTTTGCAAGTATAGAAGCCAAGAGCTTAACAGAGCACAACTCTACATAAAGATTCCAACTTGGAAAAAGAGAAGTACAAAATAAAAGAAAACTAGCACAGAAACACACTTTAAAACTTCCAATCTGCAGCTGGATGGGCTGGGAGTGATAATCACCAGATACCATTAGAAGAATAAGAAGTATGCCTTCAATATAGAAATAGTACTCTCATGGAGGTAAAGACTGACCAGGCAACATTCAAGAGTGGACATTTTATTCATTTATGCATGTAAATAACATCCAACAATTAGTACATATTATCGTATTTATCCGCTTGGTGGACATTTTCATGCGTTAATTTTTATACTTGTAATTTTATATAAAAACAGAGTTTTAGCTTTTATATTATTGAGCCCGTACTGGCACGGGCTATCACTACCTAGTTACTAATACATGGAGTATCAGTTATTCCATCTTTTTTCGTATAAAATAATGCACATATTTGACTCATAACTTATACTCCCCTTCAATTTATGTGAACCTATTCAGAGACGGATTTACGTGGAAGGGGTGGAATACATGCACCCATGCTCCCCTCCCTAGGCTATGTATAAAATACTATTTTTTTTAATTATGTGGTTAAATATATTTGTGTCTACCCATACTCAAGTGATTGGTTTGGTGCATTGGTTACTAAGTGCCTGATATTAGGCTATATAGATGATATTTACACCTTAGTATTACCATGTTTTATTGTTGTTTTATAGGCAAATTATCAACAAAATGCTTTAAATGGTGTTCTTTTGTTTCGCAGGGAATATTCTAAGTGAGGAAGCACCACAGAGTGTTTTGGAGGCAATAATGTGAAGAAAACGCCCACTCAAGAATTACCCGAGCACAAAGAAGTGAGAAAATGACCTGAGCAAATTCCACCTCGACCGCGGCAGAATAAGGCTCGAGGCAGAATGATCAGCTCCCACCGCGGTCGTGCCGCGGTCTTGCCGCGATCGCGGTGCACTGTTCACGTGCCAGGAAATTTGGGGACCAAAGTGTAAATTCAGGAAAACTTGTGTCAAACCCTTATAAGCTTTAGAAATTCGCCCAAGATTGTATTAGGCTTGTTTTTAGAATACTTTGGAGGCAAGAACAAGTGTGAGAAGAATAACAAAACATTAGAGTTTTTCTATCCTCTCTTTATTATTTTTTCAATTGCCCATTATGAATAATTTAGTAATTTTATCTTGTTTTTTCATGAGTAGCTAATTCCTTAGTCTAGGGTTTTGATGGAACCTATTGAAGGATGAACTTCTTGTTATGTTAATATAGTTTGCCGGTTTAATCTCTATTTGTTCAACTATGTGCTTGTTGTAGTTAATTGACAGGATCCTCAATTAGCTGTGCCTATTTAGTGTGCATAACTCGGGAGAGAGTGCATATTTAGGTCAATTGTTGAACAACACCACTCCCAAAGTATATGAGGGATCAATAACTGCGGGTTTAAAGGCGGGATTAGGAATAATGAAGCCTTGGGTGCAATCTAAAGTGAGCTGTAATGAATAAAGTCAGCTAGCGTAACTCGGGAGAGAGCGTCTAGTAAATTGTCGTGATTACTCGGGAGAGATTTACGGTAATAATAGTGCTCATGATTGATAGAGATGATTAGGCAATTCTATGTGAAACATAACCGGAAGGGATTCCATCAATAGGGGAAATCATAACCTTAGATCCTTCTCTTAATTGTTTACACCTTAATCATAATTAGTTTGCAGCTGTTTATTTACTGTCATTCGTAGTTTGTAGAAATACCATCAATTGTGATTCACAACGTTTGGGAAGTTGATTTTGTGGAATTTAGTAAGTCTAACGAGAGTAATTGATAGGTTAATTCCTTGTGGGTTCGACTCTGGGCTAAATACTCAGATTATATTTGCAACGTCCACGTGTCCTTTTTATAAGGCATAGTTGGGCGTGATCAAATTTTGGCGCCGTTGCCGGTAAATTAACGGTGTTATCAATTACAATTGAAAGAAATACAAAAATTCTTAGTGTAGTCAGTTTTCTCTTTACCCAATCTATACATTGAAATTTTAACATTTGTTGACTTGGTTGTACAGGTGCATGCCTAGAAACTCAACGAGAACTGGTGAAGTATTCGGAGCTCTATCGGATCCCGAAAAAGTTTTTAAGGCCTTGAACCGGGCCAATCGGAAAAGCAAACAGCAACAAACAATTGAACAATTTGAACCAAACATGGGAGATCACGAAAACAATCCACCTGCAGCTATAGTGCCACCGACACCTCTTGTGCTAGAGGCTGCTTTCTATGACTGGGCACAACCCACAGCTGAAAATCTGGCCACAGCGATTGTAGTCCCGTAGATACAGGCTGAATCATTCCAAATCACGAATAACATGCTGCACTTGTTGCAGAACAAGGGACTATTTTCGAGGTCACAAATCGAAGATCCTCAGCAACACTTGAAGAATTTCTTGTCAATCTACGAAACCCAAAGGCAGCCCAATGTAACTCAGGAAGCAATCAAGTTGTTGTTGTTCCCATTCTCAGTGACGGGAGCTGCCCAGACCTGGCTAAACTCACTCCCCATAAATTCCATAACAACTTGGGAGGAGTTAGTCAAGCAATTTCACAACAAATTCAACCCACCCAACAAGACTGCTCAACAAATTGATGAAATTTTGAGTTTTAAACAGAGACCAATGGAGGCACTGCATGAAACATGGGAATGCTTCAAGGGGATGCTGGTTATATATCCGCACCATGGTATTCCATATCTGATGTTGGGGCAGCGGTTTTATATGGGGTTGTCAAATAGTGTAAAGAACATAGTTGATGCTTCAGCTGGTGGAGCATTTTTGAGCAAAACATGGAGAGACGGCCAGAGTCTGCTTGACAAGATGGCACAGAATTCGGGATGGATAACCAGGAATGCACCTATCACCCCAGTGGTTCACCCAGTGCCCTTAGATCCATCCAACTCTATGGCGGAAAATATGGCCACCTTATTGACATAGATGAGTATACTCACCAAAAAGGTGGAAAAGTCAGGGCAGAAGCAGCAGGTACACATAGTAGATACTACTAATGGGGGCTTGTGTGCATCTTGCATTAGTCAACCAATTGGTAACCAGTGGAATGCAGAACATGGTCATCATCACTACCCTGAAGACATGAATTATGTGTCTAATTACGGAGGCCAGAGACAGGGTGGTCAAAATTGGGGTCAGCAACAGCAGCCATACAGGCCAGTCCAGCCACAGTTCAACAATGGAAACATGGGAGGTATTAGACCTTCTAATAATATGGCACCTTACCAAAGGCCACAGGGATACAATAATCAGAATCAACAGCAGGGGTATCATCCTCCTCAGCAGCAGCATGGTGGACGACAGGAAGATGGGTTTGCTAGACTTGAGGCAACGATGCGGCAGGTTATTGGGTCTAATGCAAAAATCAGTGAGAGAGTAGATGCACATGATTCAGCTATCAAGAATATTGAAGTGCAGATGGGCCAAATTTCGATGTCTCTGCACAATCGTCCTCATGGGACATTACCTGCAGACACCCAGATAAATCCAAAAGATCAAGGCCCGAAGCAGCTGATGGCAGTGAGTCTACGCAATGGCAGAGATTTGGATGTAGAGCAAGAGAGGGCTCGAGAAACCAGACAGGCTGAGACACTCATACCAGTGCCCATTGAGCTAGATGAGTCAACGAAACTGACAGAGTTGACAGTCCAGCCTGCCCAGGAAGAAAATAACATTCAGATTGAGACCGAGAAAGAAGCTGAGACAGCCCGGGAACCAGTGGTTGAAGTGGTAGCTGATAAAGATCAATCCCAAATCATTGGGAAGAAGAGACCTCCTGCACCATTCCCTTAGAGGCTGGCTAAGTACCAAAAGGAGGAGCAGTACAAGAAATTCTTGGAGATGCTGAAACAAATCCAGGTAAACATTCCATTGATTGATGCCTTGAAGGAGATGCCTGGGTATGCAAAAATGATGAATGACTTAATGTCCCGAAAAATTGATTTCCAAGACTTGGCCACAGTGACTCTTACCCAGACCTGCAGTGCAGTGGTGACTAGACCAATTGCGGAGAAGCTATCTGAACCAGGGAGCTTTACAATTCCCTGCACTATTGGTAATTTTGCTTTCGCTAAGGCACTTTGTGATCTAAGGGCCAGCATAAATCTTCTGCCCCTAGCGATTTATAAGAGGCTGGGGATTGGAAGTGCTAGGCCCACCTCTATGTTGTTGCAGCTAGCTGACAGGACTGTAAAAAGACCTTCTGGTATCCTGGATGATGTGTTGATTCAGGTAGGGAAATTTGTGTTCCCTGCAGATTTTGTGATCTTAGACTGCAAGGTGGATGAAGAAATTCCCATAATTTTGGGAAGGCCGTTCTTGGCCACTGGGAGAGCTCTCATTGACTGTGAGACTGGGGAGCTCAAGATGAGACTGAACGACGAAGAGATAACATTCAATGTGCATAAATCTATGAGGCGACCAAGTGAATTCGCTAACTGCTCTCTTATTGATGTCGTGGATGTAATTGTAGAAACTGATGATGAGATTTTGACAATTGAGGATCCTGTCAATTAACTACAACAAGCACATAGTTGAACAAATAGAGATTAAACCGGCAAACTATATTAACATAACAAGAAGTTCATACTTCAGTAGGTTCCATCAAAACCCTAGACTAAGGAATTAGCTACTCATGACAAAACAAGATAATTACTAAATTATTCATAATGGGAAATTGAAAAAATAATAAGGAGAGGATAGAAGAACTCTAATATTTTGCTATTCATCTCACACTTGTTCTTGCCTCCAAAGTATTCTAAAAATAAGCTTAATACAATCTTGGGCGAATTTCTAAAGCTTACAAGGGTTTGACACAAGTTTTCTCGAATTTACACTTTGGTCCCCAAATTTCCTGGCGCGTGAACAGTGCACCGCGGTCGCGGCAAGACCGCGGCACGACCTCGGTGGGAGCTGATCATTCTGCCTCGAGCCTTAATCTGCCGCGGTTGCACTGCGGTTCCACCGCGGTCGCGGTGGAATTTGCTCAGGCCATTTTCTCACTTCTTTGTGCTCGGGTAATTCTTGAGTGGGCGTTTTCTTCACATTATTGCCTCCAAAACAATCCGTGGTGCTTCCTCACTTAGAATATTCCCTGCGAAACAAAAGAACACCATTTAAAGCATTTTGTTGACAATTTGCCTATAAAACAACAATAAAGCATGGTAATATTAGGGTGTAAATATCATCTATATAGCCTAATATCAACACCCCACACTTAAATCATTGCTAGTCCTCGAGCAATCCACCACACTCCATCAAAGTTCCTTCCCTAAGCTTTTCCTTTAACGACTCACACCGTGAACAATTTACCAAAGTTGCACCTAGTAGTGACAGCCTTTACCTCAAAAGTCAAATCTCTCGTACCATGCAACATTCGCACTTACTCAAACCACTCTATTCAAAGGTCAAGACTTACCTTTTCTTTGTAAATCACATGCCCTCACATCACACAAGAGAGTAGTTCCACATATAATGGTATTTTGAACAATTAGGAACTTAGATAAACAAAATTTGCTCACTCTCAAAAGGAACATTCACATGCCACAAAGATGCACCATAAGCTTGCCCGTAGTGTAATACTCTACTAATCGAGCCCACTCAGTCTAAGATCAATAGGACTTCACTTGGTTGTAATGTAGGCTAAAGGACGGGTAGGATATATTTGGATATAGTGACTAACCTCCTTAAGCACTTTTAATACAATTACATTAACCTTCAAACCCGTACTTATGTCAACCAAGCACTCCACCACTTTTTATTTAAAACATCCCCATCCATTAGGTGCATTTGCATCAAGCTACCACTTATCAACCACTATATTTATTTATAACTTTTTTTTTCCGTGGTTCTTCTTCTTTTATTCTTCAAAATTCTGCCCCTTTTCTCTATTTCAATGGTTCCACTCAAAAACCAAACCACCACCCCACACTTTTGCTTTTGCATACTTTCAATACCATTCAAGTGCTTATGGGAGGTAAAATGGTTCAAACAGCAGGCTATTCAAACAATTGGGTAAGGTTCGCAATGTGGTTGCCAAAGAAACAGGCTTATAGGCTCAACAGGGTTAACTAAGATGTATTACATTCAGGTGGGTTTATGTTATATATATCTGGCTTAATAAAGAAATGCCTATATCACTTCTAAGACTGCATGAAGCTACTATTTCGCTTTGCAAACACACAGGGCAAGTTCTAGGCATCAAATGTGAATCATGGAATACAGTAAAACTCACACACACATGGCACATGACTCACTCCGGATTGATTTATCAAGACATTCTCTTTTGAGTGTTCAAGTTAGATACAAACATACAATTTTAAGGCACTTTAGCAAGATTCAACCATTGAGACTAAGCGTTACACTCTAGTGTCTATTGTGTTCAGGTGTATCAACGCTAAGGGTTTCTCCTTCGATTTTAGCTCATAGCCCATTAATCCTACTAAAACTAAAAAAACAAAATAAACAAAAACTACCTACACCCGGTTCAAGCTAAACCCTTGAAAAAGAACCGTGGCCCAAAGAAAAACCAAGGGGGAGTTACTACACTACCTAAAAATAAAGAAAAATAAAAACAAATCTCTTTGGTCTTTTCTCTAGACTTACTTCCCTCAAGAAAATTGTCTAAAGGATCCGTCATCAGGAAGAATCTCCATATTCCTTTTTTTTTCTCTCGACTTAATCCCTCAAGAACCCCGCCGAAAGAGATCCGTCGTCGGGACAAGTCACTTACCTACTTTACTTTACCTGATGAACTATTACTCAAAACACCAAAAACAATCAAAGCAAAACAAAAACAAAATCAAATAGTCAATTGTTACAATTACATACATACATTAAAGTATCCCCCACCCCACACTTAAAATGTAGACATGTCCTCATGGCATAAAGAACTTAAAGAGTAGTGAGGTAAAGGAACTTCCCTGAAAGATCACTCCTGATTGGAGACGGTGTCTGGGTTCACATGGCAAGCACGACCCAGAGCTCTCAGCCAGCCTAGGAATTTTTTCTCTGACTTTACTTGCCGGTCAGCTACCGCGTCTACACAGGCACCCAAATCATTGACTGAGGTGCGCAACCCAGCCATCTCCTGCTCCAAAACTGTCATGCGGGTGCTCCGGCGGGGCTGTGATAGGCCTGCCTCTTCCACTCTCGGAGGTGGTGGGACCTCTGCTGCCTCAGCCACAGTATTATCAAATTCATCATCCGAGTCAGCAACATTCACCACCGGCTCTATCCCAATTCTAATTTTCTTTGCCAGGAACGAGGCTTTCAGTGGCAATTGCCCATCAACTCTAATGTCTTCAGGGACTCTAGCAAGACGACACAGCCTGGTGACTAGAGAAGGGAAATAGAAGCCCTTGAGTAACTCAGGTGATCTAATGAGCATCTCGTCATGGAGGAGCCTGGCCACATCAAAATCCCTGTGGGCCATGAAATAATAGATTGCTGCTGCCCGTGGTAGATTAACATCGGTCGTATAGCTGGAGGGCAATAGCCGACTGTTGATAACGGTGAGCCAACACTTAGCCTCCCAATTGAGAGACTGGGAGTTGAGTGTGATCCCGTGCTTTATCCATATGTATTCTCGGTCTAGCACACAAATAGTCTCAAGAAGAATTCCCCACAAAGCACTTGTTCGGCTAAAAATATGATAATCATCAGCTTCTCCCCTGAACACGGGCAGCCGGTACACCCTGCGGATGGCCTCGATGGACACATTTACCCTGTATTGCGTATAGTAACAACTCCATTCTCATGTTCCGGGCAGTTAGCATAAAACTCCCGTACCATCCGAACATTGGCCACCTCTGGTTCCTCAAAGAAGATGTCCAGCTGACACCTCCTCAACTCATTAAACATATTCGGGCATTCCACCTCTAAGGCTTGTCGGTCAATATGCACCTCGTGTACCAATTTCTTAGCTGCCTTTGCATTGTACCGGTCCTCCGCCGGTTTGGAGACAAACCTAGTGTTGTCAAACTGGGGCGCACTAGCTTGCCCCCTAGCTCTCGAGGAGCTTCCCGGTCCACTAGCGGAGGGCCCGGTGTTGCATCGCTTCCTAGATGAACCCATTTTGACATGTCAAACAGAGAAACGCCTATTAGTGAGTGTATGAAATGTGTGACTATGGGTGGTTACTCAGACTTCACTACAACCATGTTACATTGGTCCCTTATAACTCCATTGGGGCAATTTCCCAAACACCTTGTGGGCAAGGCACTATCCTAACACATATAGCCCTCATGGGCACATCAAAACTTCCCCCAAATCAAAGATACTACTACACCATCACACCCCATAATACTTCCTTCAATCACCCACCAACATACACCTCTCCACCATATTACACGCAGCCCCTTCACCAATCATACTCAAAAACGAAATTCAAAAAGAAGAACAAGAAGAAACTAACAAAAATCTACTAACAATTACTACACCATTACAACATTAAACTGGCATAAACTACAACAAAATACAAAAAAAAAAAAGAGGGGAGAAGGGAGTAACATACCTTAATGGAAGAAGGGGTGGGAGGAATGGAGATGGGGAAGTTGGGGTGAGTGAAGAAGAAAGAAATTGGGAGAGTTAGGGTTTAGATAGAGAGAGATGGAGAAATAGAAGAGGGGAATTGGGTGGTATGGGTTTAGTTAATTAGGAGTTATAAAAATAAAAGGAAAAGAAGAAGAAAGAAGAGGGGAAAAAATTAAAAAAAAAAATTACCTGGACCCACCACGGTCGACCGCGGTTCCACCGCAACCGCTGTGGGTTTAAAAATCGGAGGCAGAAAGGTCACGTCTCACCGCGGTTCTACCGCGGTCCCACCGCGGTCGCGGTGGGTTCGACGATGTTGAGGCAGAATGCCTGGCCTCTACTGCGGTCTTGCCGCGGTCGCGGTGCTGACGCTTTTTTCTTTTTTTTTTGTATAGGAAGTTACAAGAAAACACTAACAACAACATTCGTGGGTTGCCTCCCACGCAGCGCCTGATTTAACATCGCGGCACGATGCAGACAAGCGCATTTAAGGCTCGCTTGACCTCTGAGGCTCCGTCAGTTGGATCTCAGACACTTCCTTTGGCTCTTTCATGCCTATGTATAACTTCAATCTCTGCCCATTGCCTCTAAATGTGTGAGAGTCTTTCTCCGAGGCAATTTCCACAGCTCCTGAGGGGAAGACTTCGACCACTCGAAATGGACCAGACCATCGTGACTTAAGCTTACCAGGGAACAACCGTAATCGTGAGTTATAGAGCAATACCATGTCCCCAGGTTTGAAATGTCGCTCAACAATGTTCTCGTCGTGCAACCTCTTCATTCTTTCCTTGTACAACTTGTGCTCTCGAAAGCAAGATGCCTGAACTCGTCAAGCTCATGCAATTCGGTGATTCTCGTTGTGCCCGCAGCCTCAATGTCTAGGTTCTGCTGTTTCAGTGCCCACCAAGCTTTGTGTTCAAGTTCCACTAGCAAGTGGCAAGCCTTCCCAAACACCAACTTATACCGCGACATACCAGTTGGTGTTTTGAAAGCAGTTTTATAAGCCAGAGTGCATCATCTAGCTTTTTCGCCCAATCAGTTCTTGTGGCGTATACAGTCTTGGTCAATACACTCTTTATCTCTCTATTAGATACTTCAGCCTGTTCACTTGTCTGCGGATGATACGGTGTTGCCACTCTGTGATGCACATCATACTTCGCTAGCAACTTTTCAAAGGCTCGATTACAGAAGTGGGTGCCTCCGTCACTGATGATAGCTCTCGGTGTCCCAAAACGGGTGAATATGTTCTTCTTCAAAAACTCCACCACTACTCTTGCATCATTAGTGGGAAGTGTTGCAGCTTCTACCCATTTGGACACATAGTCTACAGCAACAAGTATGTACTTATTGCCAAAGGAGCTGACAAAGGGACCTATGAAGTCAATTCCCCAAACATCAAACACTTCCACCTCTTGAATCGGGTTCATGGGCATCTCATGGCGCCGGGAAATGTTCCCAGTTCGCTGGCATTCATTGCAACCCTTCACCCATTGGTGCGCATCTTTGAACACTGTTGGCCAAAAGAAACCGGCCTCTAGCACTTTCGCAGCTGTCCTAACTCCTCCGAAATGCCCTCCATAAGCTGATGCATGACAACCTGCAAAGCAGAAGATTGTTCTATCTCGGGGACACACCTCCGGATCATATTATCAACACATATTCGAAACAGGTAAGGTTCATCCCAATAATGCATGCAGCAGTCACGATAAAACTTTTTCTTTTGTACCGAGGACAGATCATAAGGAACTATGCCACATGCCAGGTAATTTGCAAAGTCTGCATACCATGGAACTTCCTCAAGATTGGCCGTGAGCAGTTGCTTGTCTGGAAAGGTTTCCAGAATGTCCTCCACCTCAGTTGATTTTTCAGCTCCCTCAAGCCGTGACAGATGATCAGCGACTTGATTTTCTGTGCCCTTACGGTCACGAATTTCGAGGTCGAACTCTTGGAGTAACAGCACCCAACGAATTAGGCGCGGTTTAGATTCCTTCTTCTCAATTAAGTACCTGAGAGCTGTATGGTCAGTGTATACAATTACCTTAGAGCCAATCAGGTATAATCTGAATTTATCGAAAGTAAACACCACCGCCAACAACTCTTTCTCCGTCACAATGTAGTTCAGCTGGGCTCCACTCAGCGTTCTACTTGCGTAGTAAATTGGATGAATTAGTTTGTCTTTCCACTGTTCCAGAACTGCCCCCACTGCGTAGTCACTAGTATCACACATGAGTTCAAATGGCTGCTCCCAGTCGGGGGCAACAATGATTGGTGCTGTGACAGCCTCTTTTTCAGCTCATCGAATGCTACCCTACAATCATCAAAAAACAAGAAGGGGTGATCTTTTTCTAACAACTTACATAGCGGGTTGGCAATTTTCGAGAAGGCCGGCATGCCCGAGGAAGCTCCTGATTGCCTTGACTGAAGTTGGAGGGGGCAGCTTTGCTGTCACATCCACTTTAGCACGATCCACCTCAATTCTTTTGCTTGACACCCAGTTCCCCAAGACTATGCCCTCTTGTACCATGAAATGGCACTTCTCCCAATTAAGAACCAGGTTAGTCTCGATACACCGTTTCAGCACACGAGTCAAATTTATCAGGCACTCATAAAATGAGTTCCCCACCACTGAGAAGTCATCCATGAACACCTCCATTATGTCTTCTACCATGTCAGTGAATAGGGCCATCATGCACTTTTGGAATGTGGCGGGTGCATTGTATAGGCCAAAGGGCATCCTCCGAAAGGCATAAATGCCATATGGGCAAATAAAGGAGGTCTTCTCTCTGTCCTCTGGTGCAATGGAGATCTGATTGTACCCTGAGTACCCATCCAGAAAATAGAAGTGTGACCTCCCTGCCAATCTGTCTAACATTTGATCAATGAAGGGAAGTGGGAAGTGGTCTTTCCGGGTGGCAAGATTTAACTTTCTATAATCCATGCAAATTCTCCAGCCCGTGACGGTTCGTGTTGAGGTCAGTTCATTGTTATCGTTTTTGATCACCGTCATGCCACCTTTCTTAGGCACACACTGCACTGGGCTAACCCAGCTGCTGTCAGATATTGGGAAAATGATTCCCGCACTAGCCACTTTATTACTTCTTTCTTCACCACTTCCTTCATATTGGGGTTCAGCCTTCTTTGATGTTCCCTGGATGGTTTGTGTCCCTCTTCCAGCAGAATTTTATGCATACAGTAGGCGGGGCTGATCCCCTTAATTTCTGCCATGGTCCACCCAATGGCAGTCTTACACTCATTGAGTACCTGTAAGAGTTGTTGTGCCTGCACATCTAACAAACTAGATGAGATAATAACAGGTAATGTGGAGTCAGGTCCAAGGAACTCATACCTGAGATGGGCTGGCAATGGCTTCAATTCCAGGTTTGGTGGTTCTTCAATGGATGGCTTAGCTGGAGGAGTTTCTCTATTTTCTAAGATCAAGGGCTCAAATTCCAGAGTTCTATCCCAGAACCCTCTGCCCTCTAATGCCAACACCCATTCTGCCAGTTCTTCTCCATTCACCTCATCTAAATTCATTAGATATGCAGCCAGGGGGTCCTCAATTGTCAACATCTCATCATCAGTTTCTACAATTACATCCACGGCATCAATAAGAGAGCAATTGGCGAATTCACTTGGTCGCCTCATAGATTTTTGCACATTGAATGTTATCTCTTTGTCGTTCAGTCTCATCTTGGGCTCCCCAGTCTCACAATCAATGAGAGCTCTCCTGGTGGCCAAGAACGGCCTTCCCAAAATTATGGGAATTTCTTCATCCACCTTGCAGTCTAAGATCACAAAATCTGCAGGGAACACAAATTTCCCTACCTGAATCAACACATTATCCAGGATACCAGAAGGTCTTTTTACAGTCCTGTCAGCTAGCTGCAACAACATAGAGGTGGGCCTAGCTCTTCCAATCCCCAGCCTCTTATAAATCGCTAGGGGCATAAGATTTATGCTGGCCCCTAGATCACAAAGTGCCTTAGCGAAAGCAAAATTACCAATAGTGCAGGGAATTGTAAAGCTCCCTGGGTCAGATAGCTTCTCCACAATTGGTCCAGTCACCACTGCACTGCAGGTCTGGGTAAGAGTCACCGTGGCCAAGTCTTGGAAATCAAATTTTCGGGACATTAAGTCCTTCATCATTTTTGCATACCCAGGCATCTCCTTCAAGGCATAAATCAATGGAAAGTTTACTTGGATTTGTTTCAGCATCTCCAAGAATTTCTTGTACTGCTCATCCTTTTGGTACTTAGCCAGCCTCTGAGGGAATGGTACAGGAGGTCTCTTCTTCCCAATGATTTGGGATTGATCTTTATCAGCTACCACTTCAACCGCTGGTTCCCGGGCTGTCTCAGCTTCTTTCTCAGTCTCAATCTGAATGTTATTTTCTTCCTCGGAAGGCTGGACTGTCACCTCTATCAGTTTCGTTGACTCATCCAGCTCAATGGGCACTGGTATGAGTGTCTCAGCCTGTCTGGTTTCTCGAGCCCTCTCTTGCTCTACATCCAAATCTCTGCCATTGCGTAGACTCACTGCCATCAGCTGCTTCGGGCCTTGCCGGTTTAATCTCTATTTGTTCAATTATGTGCTTGTTGTAGTGCCCCTCTTATCTCCTTTGTCCCCAAGGTCAGGGGTTAGATCCCCATACAATTCTTTTTGATTAATTCCTTTTATAATTAATTACAATAAATAAATTCCTGATTTCCCACACCCTTTTCAATTAACAACATATCCCTATGCCTTTTTTTTTCAATTAACAAACAAATACATTTTCTTTTTACTTTTTTTTTAAAAAAAAGAAAAAACTCCCTTTTGCCTACGTGTTTTTTATTTTCTTCTCCTAATTATTCTTTTGAGTACAAAAACTTTGAAATCCCTAAAAGCAAAGTACTCATGACTCGTCTCTCTCGGCTCTGAGGCTCTCAGTGTATTCAAAGCAGGAAAACTCCTGCTCAATATTAAGCGTTGTTTTTAAAAACTTTTTTGAATGATTGTTTAATTTGCTATATAGGGTGTGAGATATTTAAAACTGTAAGTAATGATATTATTATTAACTGTTTTTAATAAAAACTCGTCAAGGACAATTGTAAAGTGAAGGATATTTTTTGCGAATATAGAATTAATATAGTTTGCTCGTCAACATGCCGCCATCATAAAATTTTATATAATGGAACCAAACATCTATCTTAAAGATAATAGTGCACCCATGGTATTAAAATCCTGGATACGTCTCTAAACCTATTTGATAGAGCACGGAGTTTAAGAAGAAAAGAGAAGACTTTTGAACTTGTGGTGCAAAATGAAGCACATATAATTTGTATGGCTATAAATCATTACATAAAGGTAAATTATTTTCAATGATGGAAAGGGGTCATTCTTTTTGACACGAACTAAAAAAAAAGGTTCACCTAAATCGAAATGGAGGAAGTACATGTTTTATTTGTGTAGAATTATAAAATGCCTACCAAATATAATACTACTTACTAGTTATGTTAATTTTTGTACATGAATAAACTTATCCCCTAACCAGCTACCAATGACCCTAAGGGGTCATTTGGTTAGGAAATAAGTTATCCCATGATTAATTATCCTGGGATTACTTCGGGAGAAATTCAAAAATAGCCAGATTTACCACTGGTCGTTGATAAATAGCCAAGTTTCAAAAGTCATCGAAATTTAGCCACTTTAAATCTGAGCGAAAACACTGTTCAAAATCCGGAAAAATACGCCCGCAAATTTTACGGGAGTTCCAGCATAAGTATGCTTGAACTCCCGTAAATTTTACGGGAGTTCCAGGATAACTATGCTGGAACTCCCGCAAATTTTACGGGAGTTCAAGCATAATTATGCTGGAACTCCCGCAAATTTTACGGGAGTTCCAGCAAGTATAATTGTCCAGTATAATATACTGGAGTTTGGAGCACTGGTGCTCCAGTCTCCCGCAAATTTTACAGGAGTTAGCAAAGTATACCGGTCCAGCATAATATGCTGGAGTTCGTACACAAATGCACCAGAACTCCCGTATATTATACTGGACCGGTCCCTGTTGCAGCAAAATAGTGGCTATTTTTCATTGACTTGATAAACGCTGGTTATTTTTCATTGACCAGTGTGAAAACTGGCTATACCATGATATTTTAACGTTATTTTACTCTCACATGGAGATAAAAAAATAGTACAATCCCGAGATTAGTTATACCACGACTTTATCCCAACCAAACGTGAGATAAACTCATCTCAAATTTAATCCCGGGATTAATTATCCTTTATCCTTCATATCAAACGAGCCCTAAGAGTCTAATAGTAGGATCCTATTAGTTCTGTTTAAGTTGATTATTATTTCAAAAAAAACAACTATATTGTTTTCTCGACTTCCGATTTTTTATTGCTTGTCTAATTTATTTTTGTCATATGAGATACAAATTAAATCTATTAAACTCACGAATAAATCTTTTCATAAGCTTGTTGATCGTTTTTTTTTTTTTTTTGAATTTTCAAGTCACAAAAGAAGTAAGGTTTCACAAAGTTGTCCAGTAAGCAGGAAAAAAGGAGAGTTGAGTAGAAGGAAAAAAAATGATGTGTATTTTCCCTACAGGCAATTTCAATATTTAATTAACTTAATACTGATATCAAAACTTTGACAGCTTAACTAATTTACTACTGTCACAAAATTTTACTACTATTTATTATCAAATTGACTAAATTCTTCAATATAAAACAATGTAAAACGCTGCCAAAGAAAAAAAAAATAAAAATAGACAGCATTCTTATAAGGATTGCATCTCCAAATTATCATATGGTACAATTTCTTTTCCAGAAGAATTAGCTTCAACTTGATCATCATTTCCACTGGCATTCATCTCTTGAACTGGTGGTGGGTCTACAACTGTGGTTGCTGGGGTATCATTGGCCGATAAATGAAGCTTCATCTCTCTGTGTTCTTGACACAAGGCACACCAATGCAAACAACAATGCACCATACATGGATCACATGGTGAATCCTGTACGTGTAAAATATTAAAAATGATAATTTACATTGTTGTGTAAAGAATAGCAAATATTATTCAGGTTAAAAAGAAAGTTGAGTTTACCTTAAGATGATATTTTCTTTGTAACATCTGACGAGCCATGCCAGTATAAATACCACAAACCCACCAGGTAAATAACAAGCCCTCAGTAATGAGGCATGCTGTATCAGGATCAATGCCATGAAATGCTGCAGTGAGTGCAGCAAGAGTGATGCCACCTTCAATGCAAACCACATGACCAATACAAGCTCCTCTGCTTGATATCTCATCATTCAACGTTTCCATGTGCCGTCCAAACAAAACACATGGGCAAAATACTCCAAGCAAACCTAAATTTAGCTAGGATTCATTAATTGAAGAAAATATATATAACCACCTTATAAAGGGTGAGGGATGGTAAGAATTCGTCTACTCAAGTTCAAACATGATGATTTAAAGAATAGTTAGTAAGATCCTTACAACTATCAACATCTTCTGTACATCCAAAAATTCCAGTTTGCCATTCTTCATCAGCTGGAGGTTCGTAAGATGCAGGTAAATTTTGTCCACAATGCTCACATCTAGCAGTTGTTTGCTGTCAAATGATGAAAACAAATATTTAGCTAAACAAAGTGTGACATAAAAATATCATATACCTCGTGAAAAAAAATGTAACCATATTTCTCATCGGAAAAATGATATTGTATAGCTGCTGTAAATATAATAGTCGAAAATATATATAAAATTTGTATACACACACCTCAGTATGTTATATTAAAAAATTATACAAATTTTACACACTTTTTCGGCTACCAAATATAAATAGTTTCTGGCGCGAGGTAAAAGTGATAATACCCCTTTCTCATCACGTTAAGTTTCTTTTCTAAAACAAGTAAATAAAACAAAATTTCATCCTTTTTCGAACTTCCAAGAAAATGAAAAGATCATCATCAATCAATTCCCTTTTTGTGTGTGTGTATAAATCTAATTTAATTTACGTTACACACGCAATCGAATCATTTATAAATCTATGATGCATAGATAACATTAATGTATTAAACATATAAGCAAGCACTCATATGTGCGTTTGATGCATGTTTTTTTCCTAAGAAAGATAAATCTCGGAAAATCTAGCAATAAATGTCGTTATACGGATAATTAGATAGCATTAAGGCAGTAATCTCGATGGAGATTAGGATTAAATTTAATCTGGTTATCCTTTTAAGTTCTTTTGATTCATACTTGCATAGTGATTGAGGTGTGTTTTTTGTCATTTTAACCTGTCAACGTGTGAAATCAGATCTGCTACTCTATTACCATCACTTTGAAGGTTTTAAATAAAAAATAATAATTCAAAAGGACAATCTATTTCAATAGATATAAGTAGGATTCTCATGACAATTAGTAGTGTATGTAAATGATTGAGGAAGAAAATTCAAATCTCAAAATATTATAAATGATAAAAAGAAAAGATAAGTGAAGAATGAACCTTTTGGACATCGATGGGTTGATTAAGCTCGCCAGGAGTAATGTTCTGCAATGAGGATTCTTGTTCCTTTGTTAATCGAACATAAGTCCCCGTTGCCATCTTTAATCATCAATTAATACGAACAATTGACTTTGTCTAACATATATACGTTTACTGAGGTAATGTTAGTTACAAAGAAGTTAATGGAACCGTAAAAATTGGAGTATTTCTATTTGAAGTTATAAAACAATCACATTAAAATTTCAAGAATGAGAATATTGCAAATCATGGTTGACATGTATTTGCGCACCCGACTACGATACTAGTGGCATGCCAAAACTCATAAATTAGTGCTTACAGCTATCTCAAATAAATATACAATAATAATTGAATTCATTGTCAAATATTTATAAATATTTTGTGAATTTTTAATATATATACCAAGTCTGAACAAAAAACTACTGAGAGGTGACCCGTAGCTTATAAGTTAGGTCCTAGGAATACATATTAACTGTGCGCGGGTAAAATTGGGAATACAATTACCTCCGATTTTTCAGTAAAGAAACGAGCAGACAACGCGACCCGATATGGCCTCGGGAAATGCCGAGGTCTTCCACGGACTAGAACTCGGGGAGGACGAATAGTGCGCCTGGAACCAGACTCGACCAAGCATTGAGCTCGAGCAAAGTGAAGAACCGATGCTAAGTGATAGATGGTTAGACGAGACAAATGGGGGGGGGGGGGGCGAAATATCCTCCCTTAACCGAATATTACGGTGCAAGTCTCGCCCGATATCAACTACGTATCAATGTTTACTGGAAGAAGAAGATCTCTACCTTACTTAGACTTGTACTAGGATTGAAACTCCCCTACTATATAAAGGGAATTTTTATTTTATTTTTGAGGACCACCTACATTTGTTTAATGAATGTAGGTGGCTCCACTGCAGATACTGTTGATCGTGTGTAGCGGAGTACCTTCTTCTGAAGTTTGGGTGAGCCCCTTTCTCCTTCAGGGGGTTAGATTACATATCTTTTGTTGTAGGCTCCTACTTTTGAGGTATTGCCGGGGCCTTGTTGCCGGCACTGTCATGCTTGTCTTTTTACATCCTTAGAGGCTCCGTAGACATGTGTGTGGGTTATGTACGGGTGCTTGAGGGGTCCATGAACGTTGTTGTAATTCTAAACCCATGTTATCTATAAATTGTAATTTTATGGGAATTTCGGAAACTAACTTTAACTATGATTTAAGTTTGTAATATAAAATGAACTAACACTGTTGAATGTACTACTTTTCCTTGCTTAAATAAAAAGGAAACATGACTATCTTGTTCATAATGAGTTGGGTAGGAAGTGTGTGATGAGGCTTGCTCGGTTGGGTTCACTCGATTGAGCGCCGGACGCGCCTCCCGAGGTTGGGGCGTAACAGTTCCTCAAGATCAAAACTGAAAATGAAAGACAAAACCTCGAGCTGGTGCTTTTCTGCCCAACAATACCGCACCTGTGGTCCATAGGTCACTTTTGCGACGCTGCACCTCCGGAAATTCCATTGTAGGTGCGGTTTCACTTAAATCCCAGCCTCCGCTCCTACGGGCTCCAAGACCGCATCCGCGTCAATCGCATGTGCGGGAATCCATAGCACCTGCGACCTCCCTATGCACCTGCGTCCAGCTGCCTGCATCTGCGACCCTCTTAGGTGCGGGAATATCTTCGCACCTGCGAATCCTACCCAGCTCCTCCTTGACCGCATCTGTGGCACCTCCTTCACTTCTGCGGGCTCCGCACTGCAGGTGTAGAAACACCAGAACTAGTAGCTTTAGCTGCCTTCTTCACTCAAAACAATACGATAAATACCCGAAATCATCCCGAGGCCCTCGGGACCACAACCAAACATAGCAAAACATCCCAAAACCTCATACGAACTTAGTCGAACGAACACCCAAAACAACATCAAAACACCAAATTACTCCCGAATTCAAGCCTAAGAACTTCTAAACTTCCGAATTCCAGAAACGATGCCGAAACCTACCAAACCACGTCCGAATGACCTCAAATTTTGCACACAAGTCATAATTGACACCAAGAACCTACTCCATCTTCCGGAACTCCAATCCGACCCCGATATCAAAATTTCCATTGCCGGCCAAAATCGCCAAAATTCTAACTTTCGCCAATTCAAGCCTTATTCTACCACGAGCCTCCAAATCACATTCCGGACGCGCTCCTAAGTCCAAAATCACCTAAAGAAGCTACCAGAATCATCAAAATTCAAATTCGAGGTCGTTTACACATAAGTCAACTTTCGGTCAACTTTTCCAACTTAAGCTTTCAATTAAGAGACTATGTGTCTCAATTCACTCTGAAACTACTCCGAACCCGAACTAACTAACCCGATATATCATAATTTAGCTGTAGAACATGATAGAAGCAGGAAATAGGGGAACAGTGCTGTAACTCTCAAAATGACCTGGCTGATCGTTTCGAGAGTTATAGCCCCATTTCCCTATTTCATGCTTCTTTTGTGTTCTTCAGCAATATTATGATCTACTCGGTTAGTTGGTTCCGGTTCGAAGTGTTTTAGAGTGAATTGAGACACATAGTCTCTTAATTTAAAGCTTAAGTTGGAAAAGTTGACCGGATGTTGACCTATATGTATTTCGTTAGGTGATTTTGGACTTAGGAGAACGTCCGAAATATAATTTGGAGGTCCGTGGTAGAATTAGTCTTGAATTGGCGAAAGCTAGAATTTTGGCGATTTTGGTCGGAAGTGGAAATTTTGATATCGAGGTCGGATTGGATTTCCGGAAGTTGGACTACGTTCTTGTTGACATTTCTGACTTGTTTTCAAAATTCGAGGTCATTCGGATGTGGTTTGATAGGTTTTGACATCGTTTGTGGAATTCAGAAGTTTAAAAGTTCTTAGGCTTGAATCCGGGGGTAATTTGGTGTTTTGATGTTGTTTTGAGTGATTCGAAGGTCTGAATAAGTTCTTATGATGTTATGGGACATGTTGGTATGTATGGTTGAGGTCCCAAGGGCCTCAGGCGAGTTTCGGGTGGTTAAGGGATCATTTTTTTACCTTTGAGTGTTAGCTAATGTTTGTTGTTGTATTTGTCTGGTTTCCTTATACGCGATAACATGAGTTCATCTGCGATCGCATATGCTTATTTGGAGCAGAGGTGAGTTTGTTCTATGCGATCGCAGAGTTAGGAATGCGATCGTGTACGTGTGAGAAGATGAGCTTCACGAACGCATGGCCAATACCGCGTTCGCGTAGAAGTAATCGAGCTGATGAAGAGGTGAGGTAATTTCTCTATGTGATCGCGTGAGGTAAGATGCGATCCCGTAGGTTTGAGACGCAGTGATCCACGAACGCATGGGTGAATTTCGAGTTCACATAGGGTAAAAATGTGGGACAGTCTGTTTGTGTTCCGCGATCGCGAAGCTATTTCTGCGATCGCGATGAAGGAAATCTGGGCAGCACTTTTAAATTTCAAAATCGAGGGTTTGGACCCATTTCTCATATTTTGTGCTAGAGACCACGGATTTGGGCAATTTTTGAAGGGATTTTCAGGGAGTTCATTGGGGTAAGTGTTTCTGACTTGGTTTTGGTTAAATTCCATGATTATATCTTGAATTTTATCATCTAAATTGTGATTTGGAGGGAAAAATTGGGGGAAAAGCGGAAGAGTTCTTGAGATGGAATTTTGAGGTTTCGAAAGGGATTTTGTTGTCGGATTTGAGTAAATATGATATGGTTAGACTCGTGAGTGAATGAGCTTTCGGGTTTTGTGACTTTTGTCGGATTTTGAGACGTGGGTCCGGGGTCAGGTTTGAGCCGAATTCGGATTTTTGGCTATAATTTGGTATTTTTCTTGTGGAATTGGTTCATTTAGCCTATATTGATTGTATTGTATTGCTTTTTTCTAGATTCGGGACATTTGGAGGCCGATTTGAGAGGCAAGGGCATCGCGGATGTCGCGGCCATCGGTTACATAATTATGAACTATCTCAAATTACTTAAAATACTACCCACTTTTAACATACCTTATACACCTTACTATCATGGTCATATGGTACCTTGTATGACACTAGCCCAAAAATTCCGAGTATTTTAGCTCATGCCGTATTTTATCCCAACATTTCAAACTTCGACAAAATTCATTTTCTTCGATTTGCCTACCCTCTCACCTTCACAAATTTATTCATCACTTGTTTGAAATAGCATAATGCGTATAATCTCATAATAATCCCATTCCCGAACTTACGTTGATTAACTTACGATAAAACTTTAACGTACAAAAAATGCGGGATGTAACATCTTACTTTCGAGCTTTCATTAATTTACTTATGGCGTACTTTCACGTACAAAAATATGGGGTGTAACAGCGGAGTAGGACTTTTTCTTGGTTTGAGGTAAGTAACGCTTCCAAGCTTGGTTCTGAGGGTTCAAAACCCCGAACTATGTGTAATGTGATTAGTAGTGAGGTGAAACACATGCCAAGTGACGAGCGTGCAGACGTGCACCGTGAGAATTATGGCCTGGGTGACTCCATGGCACCGTTTAGTGACTCTATCTTGTTGATATTCATGTTTTCACCATGTGATAAAGTAGTTGAGCTGTAAATAATGCTAGATATCATGTTTAGGCTTGTGCCGGTATTGTTTGGACTCTTAGCGGTCGTTTCTTGCT
>NW_017672317.1:101558-115221 GCF_001879085.1 Nicotiana attenuata
AACTTTTTCTTTTGCACAGAGGAAAGGTCATAGGGAACTATACCTTTTGCCAGGTAATTTGCAAAGTTTGCATACCATGGCACTTCCTCAAGGATTGTAGCGAGTAGCTGCTCATCTGGAAAGGTTTCCAGAATATCGTCAACCTCAACTGAGTTTTCAGATCCTTCAAGTCGTGATAGATGGTCAGCGACTTGGTTTTCTGTGCCCTTACGGTCACGAATTTCGAGGTCGAACTCTTGCAGTAACAACACCCAACAAATCAGGCGCGGTTTGGACTTCTTTTTCTCAATCAAGTACCTGAGAGCTGCATGATCAGTATATATAATTACCTTAGAGCCAATCAGGAATGATCTGAACTTGTCAAATGCAAACACCATAGCCAACATCTCCTTTTCAGCACAATATAGTTCAGCTGGGCTCCACTCAGCGTTATACTGGCATAGTAAATTGGGTGCATTAGCTTGTCTTTCCACTGTCCCAACATTGTCCCCACTGCATAGTCACTAGAGTCACACATGAGTTCGATTGGTTGCTCCCAGTCGGGGGCGACAATGATGGGTGCTATGACTAGCCTCTTTTTCAACTCCTCGAATGCTACCCTGCGATCATTAGAAAACAAGAAAGGGTGATCTTTTTTCTAACAACATACAGAGAGGGTTGGAAATTTTTGAGAAGTCTCTTATAAATCTCCGGTAGAAATCGGCATGCCCGAGGAAGCTCCTGATTGCCTTGACTGAAGTGGGAGGAGGCAGCTTTGCTATCACGTCAACTTTAGCAAGATCTACCTCGATTTCCTTACTTGATACCCGGTGTCACGCCCCAAACCTCGGGGACCGCGACCGGCGCGCGACCGAGCGAACCCAGCCGAGCAAGCCTATCTAGCCTTTCTCGCCCGACTCATTCTATATCCGAAGAAGAAATGCATTACCAATTATTAAACATGGGAGAGAGAGTTGTTATATATATACATGAACATTGCTAGTTAGATTCTTACTTAGGTGCAACATGCCATAGTTGAGTTTCCAAAAGTACATACAGTTAACAGTTTAGTGGAGAAATGTTTCGAATACAATATGATCCTATGACCACCCCGGCGACCATCCATGACCCACATAAACGTCTACGGAGCCTCTAAGGATACAGAAGACCAAAACGATAATGCCGGCAACAAGGCCCCGGCCATACCTCAAAATGTGGAAATTTAAACAAAAGAAGAATTACAAAACACCTGGGAGGAATACGGGTTCACCAAGACAGCTGTGAAGAGAGCAAGAGAGCACCACTATCTACGATCGGCACTATCAGCAACGGAACCACCTACATCCATTCAAAGATGTAGCGCCCCCGGCAAAAGGGACGTTAGTACTGTCGAATAGTACTAGTATATAAGGCAAACACAATTCTTAATAGGATGAACAGTGAACAATGGAGGGCAGTTATAACATCAACAAGTACTTCACAGGATTACAAGGAAAAACACCAAACAAGGTTCACATGGTTCCGGTTAAGTCTTTCCATTCCTTTAGGTTGATGTTCTTTAGTGCCAAGTGCCATAACTTATAATATAATGCCACTGTGATTTTTACACGGAGTCCGGTCTCGGCCCGACCGGCTAAGACATCCCAAGTGAGACATATCCAAGTCCACAATGATATTCAGAGATCCAATATAAATGCCACCATGTGTACAGCATGGCGTCCGATCTCGGCCCGATCGGCTAAGCCATCTCACTTGGGACATAACCTCTTTCAATTACTCCGTAGTTCCCATTTCCTTCCATTTTTTCCCATTACATGGTACAACACCTCTTTTTATTAATTTATTTCTTGACACTTGGATACATTGTTACAACACAAGTCTTCCCTTTATTAATTCGTTTATATCACTTCATCATCCGTGTCGATAAGGGGGCTATCATATAAGGCATGCACATACAAAAAAATAATGAACACTTGGATAACATAATCACATTTTCAACTATCATGATTTCAGAGTAAACACATAGAACAATTTTGGGACCAAAGTCCGTCAGCCAACACATCAGTGCAATTCATTAAGTATGATCAATTCGGAACTCACGCCAACTATTGGAACACTAAGTTTTCAACACTAAGAAGAAGAGGGTTAGCCATACATACCTTAATGGAGCTTTCCTTAAACCCTTACAATAAATTCCGGAACTTCCTAGCAACTTCGATCTATTTTATGAGAATTTCAAATTGAGCCAAAAATTAGAGACATGATTAAGATTCTAGCTCATTTGAGTATATTGTCAAGCACTAGGTGTGCATTGTGGTTTTAGGACTCCCCCTTTGTGAGAGATTTTCATCACCTTACACCCCAATTGCCATCTTGTTAACTTACCGTCTTCCCATACCCCATTATCACTCATGCATGCAAGATAGTCAATTCTTATACCCACGAACTCACCCGTGATCA
The DNA here is from genome assembly GCF_001879085.1 of Nicotiana attenuata. Taxonomy (NCBI): domain Eukaryota; kingdom Viridiplantae; phylum Streptophyta; class Magnoliopsida; order Solanales; family Solanaceae; genus Nicotiana; species Nicotiana attenuata. Next base: position 103,998 of record NW_017672317.1, read on the forward strand.
CTTATTTTAGTAGAATTTCGAAATTATAGATTAGGGCACAAGTTCTTACCTCTTAGGATGAAGACCTAGTAGATTTTACTTGATAATCTTCAAGGGTTTAGGCAAAGATCAAACGGGGACTTGATGAAGACCACCCTCTCTCTCTCTAGAACTTCCTCTCTCACTCTATTTTCAGGAAAATCCCATAAAAGGGGTCTAAGAAGGTGTTTTTAATGGAATGGGGTCGGGTTTAAAAGTCAGAAAATAGGAGCCCCGACAAAATCTGCGATCGCATATGCGATTGCATAATGGACATGCGGCCCGCAAAAGGGACCGCAAAAATGGTCCCCAAAACCTGAACAAACTGCTCGGGTATGCGACAAGAATGCGGTCCGCATACCTGTTCTGCGGTCGCATAATGCACCGCAGAACTGCCCCTCGCAAAAATTCAAAGGGAATTATGTGATAACTATGCGACCCGCATATCGATTATGCGATCGCATAATTGGCCGCATAATTGACCTCAAAATTAACAGACAAACTATTTGACTCTGCGGCGACTATGTGGTCCGCATAGCTATTATGCGATCGCATAATGGACCGCAAAAATGCACTTTTCTAGAAAAACATCATTACTTAACTTTTTAATGCACAGATCAATCCAAAGGGTCCGAACCGCGGGGAGCAAGCTCGCCGTGATGAATTTTATGACTTTCTAACACATATTCCTAACTTGGCACTATGAGATCTCGGGTTTTCAAGTAAAAGTTTCACGGGGCTTTAAATCCTCCCCGACGTAAGATCATTCATCCTCGAATGAGGATCAAGGTTCACTCATTAGCAATCCTTATGCAACTCCAGCTTTTTCACACCTTGACACATATCAATAGCCCTGAATTGGGTAACTCTTTAAATTTCCAAAAATTTCGCCAGAGTTTCCTTCGTATCTAGGCCTAACCACCTGCCAGAGAGCCCTAGAAACATATCCTAACAGCATTTACACAATCCTTAGACATGACATATCTTGCAACGACACCAACCATGACCGCATAGGCAACATATAACCAAAATAGGACAGAATTACATAGACCAATTCAAAGGATACAGAGTTCATAGGAACCAAATTCATAAGAGCTAATACATGGCTATACAAACAAATGTGGGCACTTCTTTTTCATTTCTTCCTCGGCTTCCCAGGTGGCTTCTTCAACCTGCTGGTTTCGCCATAACACTTTCACGGAGGACATTTCTTTGTTTCTCAACTTCCGAACCTGCCTGTCAAGAATGGCAACTGGAATATCTTCATACGACAGTTCTTCATTAATCTCAATAGTTTTGACTGGCACAATAGTGGACGGATCCCCCACTACTTTCTTCAACATAGACACATGGAAGACTGGGTGTACCAATGGCATCTCGGGTGACAGCTCGAGCTTGTATGCCGCCTGACCAATCCTCTGGATGATTCTGTACGGTCCGACATACCTCGGACTCAATTTCCCTTCTTCCCAAACCGCATGATACCCTTCATGGGGGAAACCCCAAAACTACCCAATCATCTTCTTTGAACTCTAAATCTCTGCGACGAATGTATGAATAAGACTTTTGGCGACTCTGAGCAGTTTTCAACCTTTCCTTAATCATTTTGACTTTCTCCATGGCCTGATGCACAAGGTCTGCCCTATTAGTTCCGTTTCTCCTACCTCGAACCACCCAATGGGAGACCTACATCTCCTACCATACAATTCCTCGAATGGTGCCATCTGGATACTAGCATGGAAGCTGTTGTTATAAGAAAATTCTATGAGTGGCAAATGGTCATCCTAGCTACCTTTGAAATCAAGAGTACACGCACGCAACATGTCCTCAAGCGTCTGAATAGTCTGCTCCACCTGCCCGTCGGTCTATGGGTGAAAAGCCGTGCTAAGATTTACCTGCGTACCTAAACCTTGCTGAAATTTCTTCCAAAAGTTGGCTGTGAACTAAGCCCTTCGATCTGAAATGATTGAGACTGGAGTGCCATGCAACCTGACTATTTCCTTGATATACAACTGAGCATACTGTTCTGCTGTGTCGGTAGATTTAACTGGCAAGAAGAGCGCTGACTTTGTGTGTCGATCCACGATTACCCAATTTGAGTCGAACTTACATGGAGTGCGCGGTAACCCTACCACAAAATCCATATTGATCATTTCCCATTTCCACATTGGAATTTCTATACTCTGAGTTAACCCACCGGTCCTTTGATGTTCGGCCTTCACTTGTTGACAGTTTGAAAATTTTGCCACAAAAGTCCGCCATATACTTTTTCATGTTGTTCCACCAATAAACTTCCTTGAGATCATGATACATTTTTTTTAGAACCTGGGTGTATGGAATACCTGGAAGTGTGAGCCTCTACCATGATCCTTTCCCGAAGACCGTCAATATCCGGAACACATAGGCGGCCTTGGCACCGTAGGGTACCATCATCAATCCCAAAGGAAAAAGCTGTGGTCTTGTGGTTATGAACCCCCTCTTTTAGTTGTGCAAAAAATGGATCGTCGAATTGCTTCTCCTTCACCTCCGCCACAAGCAAGGATTCAGCCCTATTTTACACAATCACTCCTCCTTCATTAGAGTCCGCAAGGCGAACTCCCAAACTAGTTAACTGGTGAACCTCCCGGGCCAAGGGCCTTTGATATGCCTCCAAATGAGCCAAACTCCCCATAGATTTCCGGCTAAGAGCATCCGCCACAACATTGGCCTTTCTGGGGTGATAGAGAATATCGATGTCATAGTCCTTGAGCAACTCGAGCCATCTTCTTTGTCTCAGATTCAACTCCTTTTGCTTGAAAATATATTGAAGACTCTTGTGGTCCGTAAATACATCCAGATGGACTCCATACAAAGAATGTCCCAAAATCTTTAGTGCAAACACCACTGCCGCAAGCTCTAAGTCATGGGTTGTATAGTTCTTTTCATGGTCCTTGAGTTGCCTAGAAGCGTAGGCTATAACCTTGCCGTGTTGCATTAGCACACACCCAAGCCCGATCCTGGAAGAATCGCAATATACCACAAATCCCTCTATAACCTCTGGCAGGGTTAATACCGGTGTTGTAGTCAATCTTGATTTCAATTCTTGGAAACTCCTTTCACAAGCATCGGACCACTGGAACTTAACTGCTTTCTGCGTCAATTTAGTCAATTGAGAGGCAAGAGTAGAAAATCCCCCCACAAATCTTGTGTAGTACCCAGCCAAACCTAAGAAACTACGAATCTCTGTTGGAGTGGTAGGTCTAGGCCAATTCTTCACTACTGCAATCTTTTGAGGATCAACCGAAATTCCTTCTCTGGAGACGACGTAACCCAAGAATGCGACCGATTCAAGCCAAAATTCACATTTTGAAAATTTTGCATACAGTTGATGTTGCTGAAGAGTCTGCAGAACTGTCTTGAGATGTTCAGCATGGTCCTCCCGACTTCGAGAATACACAAGAATATCATCAATGAACACTATCACAAAGGAGTCTAGAAAAGGCTTGAAGACTCGATTCATAAGATCCATGAAAGCTGTCACGGCATTTGTGAGCCCAAATGACATCACCAAAAATTCAAAGTTCCCATACCGAGTCCTGAAAGTTGTTTTTGGAATATCCTGCTCCCTTATCTTCAGTTTATGGTACCCGGACCGCAAGTCAATTTTTGAGAAACACGAAGCACCTCGCAATTGATCAAACAAGTCATCTATTCTTGGCAATGGGTACTTATTTTTAATTGTGACCTTATTGCGTTGCCGGTAGTCAATACACATTCGCAGTGACCCATCTTTCTTTGTGACAAAGAGAACCGGTGCGCCCCAAGGCAGCACACTCGGTCGGATGAAGCCCTTCTCTAGTAGATCCTTCAATTGTTCCTTCAGCTCCTTTAATTCTGCCGGCGCCATTCTCTAAGGTGGAATGGATATAGGTTGGGCGCCCGACATCACATCAATCCCAAAATCGATCTCCCTGTCTGGAGGAATCCTAGGGAGCTCGTCCGGAAACACATCGGGGAATTTATTCACAATTGGCGCAGATTCAAGGGTAGGCACTTCAGTAGTGGTGTCCGCAACTCGGACAAATAATAAATGCACCCCTTCCTGATCATCTTCGTTGGCCTTAAGGTAAGAAATAAACCTACCTTTTGGCATAACATTATTCCCTTCCCACTCAACAGCTGGCTTGTTAGGAAACTCAAGCCTCATGATCCTAGTTCGGCAGTTGAGTTTGGAAAAGCATGAATAAAGCCAATCCATTCCCATTATTACATCAAAATCAATCATTCCCAGTTCAATAAGATCATCCATGGTATCCCGACCATGCATCGTGACTACACAATCCCTAAAAACCCGTGCGGCCGTAATAAACTCGCCAACCGGAGTAGATATAGAGAACGGCTCATGAAGCTGTTCCAGTTCTATCCCGAAGCTTGAAGCAACATATGGGGTAACATAGGACAAAGAAGACCCGGGATCAATAAGAGCATATACGTCATGAGATTGAACAGTCAATATACCTGTAACTACATCTGGGGAGGCCTCTGCACTCTGACGACCACTCATAGCATAGAACCGACTGGGTCCTCCTGAACTCTGTGCACCACCCCTAGCTGCACCCCGCCCAGTGGGTGCTGGAGAGCCTCGAGCTGGAGGGTGTGCTGAAGATGTGCAGCTGTAGGACTGGATGACTGAGCTGTACCCTTGCCCACCCCCTAGCGGGACGCACGACAATCCCTCTGAATATGGCATCTCATCCCGTATCCGTAGCATACTAGCATGTCTAGGTAGCAGACTCCCGAATGTATCCTCCCACATTTAGGGCAGGAGGCCCTCTGCTGCTGCTGGGATCTTCCTTCCGATCGGCCCAGATGATGGGACCCCCTGCTGCCCTAGCTGGGCCTAAAGCGACTCCTCTGCCGCGGGCCGTGCCCTGATGGTAGGGCACTAGCTGACGACTGAGCATAAGACTGAGATGGCCCTGATGATCCTCCCCGAAAAGCTGATCTCCCGCCTCGGAATGAATCCCCAAGGTTCCCGCTGATCGAGCCTTGTTATTACCTTCTCGTTCCATCTTGTACTTCAACTTTCGAGCCCCGGTAGCTTGGGCAAAGGCTAACATCCTTCCATAGTTCATGTCAGAATTTAGAGCAGCTGTGGCAGCCTCATTAATAAACCAAAGGGCCAAGGCCCTGCACAAATTGATGCACCCTAGCCTCCATAGTCGGCATCATGTGAACATCATACTTTGACAAGCGCACGAACTCCATATGATACTCCCAAACACTCTTACTACCCTGTTTAAAGGTCTCAAACTCCGCAACACGGGCTGCCTTAGTCTCGGTAGGCAGGAAATGGTCTATGAAGGCATCCGCAAACTCACTCCATCTCGCTGGAGGGCTCCCCTCCTCACGGGAATCCTCCCACATCTCAAACCAAGAATATGCCACCCCTTTCAGACGGTAGGAAGCCAACTCCACTCCCTCCGTCTCAATAGCACGCATAACTCGGAGAGTCTTATGCATCTCATCAATGAAATCCTGAGGGTTTGCTCCGGGATCAGTACCTGTGAACACTAGAGGGTCTAACTGAAGGAACCTGTTTACCCTAGAACCAGAAGAATCCCCTTGCAAACTAAATGAGGTGGTTGCAGCATTTGACCTCTGTGCCTGTGAAGCCACTAACTGGGTCAACATCTGAATAGCTCCGCTAAAATCCCCAACAGAAATACTGGAACCGGAAACTGGGGCTGGAGGTGGAGCAGGCATATCGGCGAGAGGGTTGGTGGTACCCTCTGTAGGTGTAGGAACTGGGGTAGTCTGCTCTGGAATAGAAGAACCAGGCAAAGTGATAGCAGGGCGATTGTCCTCACCCGCAATATCAAGTAGGGGACCATCAGCCACTCCCGAGGTGGCATTAGTTTCTTGGCCAATTCTTGCTTTCTTCTTAGGTGCCATTTACTGAAAGATAGAACAATGCATGAGTTAGAGGAAAGCAACCTCACATACCGCTCCAACGCACGATTAAGAACACAATGAAGGTATTATTCCTAAATGTCCAAGTAACCCCTACTTATAGATGTGGTCAACAACACGCCGATAAGAAGGGCTCTACTAGACACGGCTCTGAGACATTCTAGGACGCTTTAAAACCTAAGGCTCTGATACCAAGTATGTCACGCCCCAAACCTCGGGGAGCGCGACCGGTGCGCGACTGAGCGAACCCGGCCGAGCAAGCCTATCCAGCCTTTCTCGCCCGACTCATTCTATATCCGATGAAGAAATGCATTACCAATTATTAAACATGGGAGGGAGAGTTGTTATATATATACATGAACATTGCTAGTTAGATTCTTACTTAGGTGCAACATGCCATAGTTGAGTTTCCAAAAGTACATACAGTTAACAGTCTAGTGGAGAAAAGTTTCAAATACAATGTGATCCTATGACCACCCCGGCGACCATCCATGACCCACATAAACATCTACGGAGCCTCTAAGGATACAGAAGACCAAAACAATAATGCCGGAAACAAGGCCCCGGCCATACCTCAAAATGTGGAAATTTAAACAAAAAAAGAACTACAAAACCCCTGGGAGGAATGGGCGCTCACCAAGACAGCTGTGAAGAGAGCAAGAGAGCACCACTATCTACGATCGGCACTATCAGCAACGGAACCACCTACATCCATTCAAAGATATAACGCCTCCGGCATAATGGACGTTAGTACTATCGAATAGTACTAGTTTGTAAGGCAAACACAATTCTTAATAGGATGAACAGTGAACAATAGAAGGCAGTTATAACATCAACAAGTACTTCACAGGATTACAAGAAAAAATACCAAACAAGGTTCACATGGTTCCGGTTAAGTCTTTCCATTCCTTTAGGTTAATGTTCTTTAGTGCCAAGTGCCATAACTTATAATATAATGCCACAGTGATTTTTACATGGAGTCCGGTCTCGGCACGACCGGCTAAGCCATCCCAAGTGAGACATATCCAAGTCCACAATGATATTCAGAGATCCAATATAAATGCCACCATGTGTACCGCATGGCGTCCGATATCAGCCCGATCGGCTAAGCCATCTCACTTGGGACATAACCTCTTTCAATTACTCCTTAGTTCCCATTTCCTTCCATTTTTTTCCCATTACATGGTACAATGCCTCTTTTTATTAATTTATTTCTTGGCACTTGGATATATTGTTATAACACAAGTCTTCCCTTTATTAATTCGTTCATATCACTTCATCATCCGTGTCGATAAAGGGGCTATAATATAAGGCATGCACACATAAGAAAATAATGAACACTTGGAGAACATAATCGCATTTTCAACTATCATGATTTCAGATTAAACACATAGAACAATTTTGGGACCAAAGTCTGTCACCCAACACATAAATGCAATTCATCAAGAATGATCAATTCGAAACTCATGCCAACTACTGCGACACTAAGAATTCAACAGTAAGAAGAAGAGGGTTAGACATACATACCTTAATGGAACTTTTCATAAACCCTTACAATAAATTTCGGAACTTCCTAGCAACTTCGATCTATTTTATGAGAATTAAAAATTGAGCCAAAAATTAAAGACATGATTAAGATTCTAGCTCATTTGAGTATATTGCCAAGCACTAGGTGTGCATTGTGGTTTTAGGACTCTCCCTTTGTGAGAGATTTTCATCACCTTACACCCCAATTGTCATCTTGTTAACTTACCATCTTCCCATACCCCATTATCACTCATGCATGCAAGATAATAAATTCTTATACCCACGAACTCACCCGTGATCACTTATTTTAGTAAAATTTCGAAATTATAGATTAGGGCACAAGTTCTTACCTCTTAGGATGAAGACCTAGCAGATTTTACTTGATAATCTTCAAGGGTTTAGGCAAAGATCAAATGGGGACTTGATGAAGACCACCCTCTCTCTCTCTAGAAATTCCTATCTCACTCTATTTTCAGGAAAATCCCATAAAAGGGATCTAAGAGGGTGTTTTTAATGGAATGGGGTCGGGTTTAAAAGTCAGAAAATAGGAGCCCCAACAAATCTGCGATCGCATATGCGATTGCATAATGGACATGCGGCCCGCAAAAGGGACCGCAAAAATGGTCCCCAAAACCGGAACAAACTGCCCGGGTATGCGACAAGAATGCGGTCCGCATACCTGTTCTGCGGTCGCATAATGCACCGCAGAACTGCCCCTTGCAAAAAATCAAAGGGAATTATGCGATAACTATGTGACCAGCATATCGATTATGCGATCGCATAATTGGCTGCATAATTGACCTCAAAATTAACCAACAAACTATCTGACTCTGCGACGACTTTGTGGTCCGCATAGCTATTATGCGATCGCATAATAGACCGCAGAAATGCACTTTTTTAGAAAAAGATCATTCCTTATCTCTTTAATGCACAAATTAATCCAAAGGGTCCGAACCGCTCGTGCAAAGAATTTTATGACTTTTTAACACATATTCCTAACTTGGCACTACGAGATCTCGGGTTTTCAAATAAAAATTTCACGGGGCTTTACGTCCGGTGTCCCAAGACTATGCCCTCTTGCACCATGAAATGGCACTTCTCCCAACTAAGTACCAGGTTAGTCTCAATACATCTTTTCAACACTCGGGTCAGATTTATAAGGCACTCATCGAATTAGTTTCCCACCACTGAGAAATCATCCATGAATACCTCCATTATGTCTTCGACCATGTCAGTGAATATGGCCATCATGCACCATTGGAATGTGGCGGGTGCATTGCATAGGCCAAAGGGCATTCTCCGAAAAGCATAAATGCCATATGGGCAAGTGAAGGAGGTCTTCTCTTTGTCCTCTGGTGCAATGGAGATTTGATTGTACCCTGAGTACCCATCCAGAAAAGAGAAGTGAGACCTCCCTGCCAATCAATCAAGCATATGATCAATGAAGGGAAGTGGGAAGTGGTCTTTCCGGATGGCCATATTTAACTTTCATTAGTCCATGCAAATTCTCCAGCCTGTGACGGTTCTTGTAGAGATTAGCACATTATTATCATTTTTGACCACCGTCATGCCACCCTTCTTAGGAACACATTGCATCGGGCTAGCCCGGTTGCTGTCAGAGATTGGGAAAATGATTCCCGCATCCAACCACTTAATCACTTCTTTCTTCACCACTTCCTTCTTATTGGGGTTCAGCCTTCTTTGGTGCTCCCTATAAGGTTTGTGTCCCTCTTCCAGCAGAATTTTATGCATATAATATGCTGGGCTAATCCCCTTAATGTCTATCATGGTCCACCCAATGGTAGTCTTGCACTCCTTGAGTACCTGCAAAAGTTGTTGTGCCTGCACATCTAACAAACTAGATGAGATAATAACAGGTAATGTGGACTTAGGTCCTAGGAACTCATACCTGAGATGGGCGGGCAGTGGCTTCAATTCCACCTTTGGTGGTTCTTCGATGGATGGCTTGGCTGGAGGGGTTTCTCTGTTTTTTAAGTGCAGGGGCACGAATTCAAGAGTTCTATCCCAAAATCCTCTGCCCTCTAAAGCCAACACCCATTCTGCCAATTTTTCCCTATTCACCTCATCTAAATTTACCAGACATACAGCAAGAGGGTCCACTCGGTCGCCAAATAGATTTCTGCACATTGAATGTTATCTCCTCATCGTTCAATCTCATTTTGAGCTCCCCAGTTTCATAATCTATGACAGCTCTCCCTGTGTCCAGGAACGGCCTTCCCAAATTTATGGGAATTTCTTCATCCACCTTGCAATCTAAAATCACAAAATCTGCAGGGAACACAACCCTATCCGAATCAGCACGTCATCCAAGATACTAGAAGGTCTTTTCACGGTCCTGTCAGCTAGCTGCAACAACATAGATGTGGGTCTAGCTCTTCCAATCCCCAACCTCTTATAAATCGCCAGGGGCATAAGATTTATGTTAGCCCCTACATCACAAAGTGCCTTTGCAAAAGCAAAGTTACCAATGGTGCAGGGAATTGTGAAACTCCCTGGGTCAGACAGCTTCTCAGCAATTGGTCTAGTCATCACAGCACTGCAGGTCTGAGCAAGAGTCACTGTTGCCAAATCTTGGAAATCGAATTTTCGGGACATCAAATCCTTCATCATTTTTGCATAACCAGGCATCTCCTTCAATGTATCAATCAATGGAATATTTACCTAGATTTGTTTTAGCAGCTCCAAGAATTTCTTGTATTGTTCCTCTTTCTGGTACTTTGCCAGCCTCTGTGGGAATGGTGCTGAGGGTCTCTTCTTCTCAGATTTGGGTATTTTCTTTGTTAGACACCACCTCAACTACCGGTTCCTAGGCTGTCTCAGCTTCTTTCTCAGCCTCAATCTGTGTGTTATGTTCTTCCTGGGAAGGCTGCACTGTCACCTCTGTCAGTTTCATTGAATTATCTAGCTCAATGGGCACTGATACAAGTGTCTCAGCCTGTCTGCTTTCTCGGGCCCTCTCTTGCTCCAAGTCTAAGTCTCTGCCATTACGTAGACTCACTGCCATCAGCTGCTTCGAGCCTTGATCTTTTGGATTTACCTGCGTGTCTGCAGGCAATGTCCCAAGAGGACGATTATTCAAAGACATCGAAATCTGGCCCATCTGCACTTCAATATTCTTAATAGCTTACTCATGTGCATATACTCTTTCACTCATTTTTGCATTTGACCCAATAACCTGCTGCATCATTGCCTCGAGTCTAGCAAACCCATCTTCCTGTCTTCCACCATGCTGCTGCTGAGGAGGATGATAACCCTGTTGCTGACATTAATTATTATATCCCTGTGGCCTTTGGTAAGACGCCATATTATTGTGAGGTCTCATACCTCCCATGTTTCCATTGTTGAGCTGTGGCTGGACTGCCCTGTATGGCTGATTTTGTTGGCCCCAATTCTGACCACGTTGTCTCTGGCCCCCGTAATTAGATACATAATTCATATCTTCAGGGTAGTGATGATGATCATTTTCTGCATTCCATTGGTTACCAATTGGCTGGTTAATGCAAGATGTGTATATGCCCCCATTGGTAGTATCAACAATGTGTACCTGGTGCTTCTGCCCTGACTCTTTCACCTTTTTGGTGAGTAGACTTATCCGTGTCATTAATGTGGACATGTTTTCAGCAAGAGTGTTGGATGGATCTAAGGGCACTAAGTGAACTACTGGAGTGATAGGTGCATTCCTGGTTGTCCCCCCCCCCCCCCCCCC
>NW_017672317.1:115241-200548 GCF_001879085.1 Nicotiana attenuata
CCCCCCCCCCCCCCCCAAATTCTATGCCATCTTGTCAAGCAGACTCTAGCTTTCTCTCCATGTTTTGCTCAAAAATGCTCCACCAGCTAAAGCATCAACATTACCCTTCACGCAATCTGCCAAACCCATGTAAAACCGCTGCCCCAACATTTGATATGGAATACCGTGGTGCGGACATATAACCAACATCCCTTTGAACCGTTCGCATGTTTCTTGCAGTGTCTCCATTGATTTGAAACTTAAAATTTCATTAATTTGTTGAGCAGTCTTGTTAGGTGGATGAAACTTATTCACAAATTGCTTGACTAACTCCTCCCAAGTCGTTATGGAATTAATGGGGAGTGAGTTTAGCCAATTCTGGGCAGCTCCTATCACTGATAATAGAAACAACAACAACTTTATTGATTCCTGAGGTACGTTGGGCTGCCTTTGAGTTTTGCAGATTGACAGGAAATTCTTCAAGTGTTGTGGAGGATCTTCGATTTGTGACCCCGAAATAGTCCTTTGTTTTGCAACAAGTGCAACATGTTCGTGATTTGAAACGATTCAGCCTGTATCTGCGGGACTAAAATTGCTGTGGCCAAATTCTCTGATGTGGGTTATGCCCAGTCATATAGAGTAGCCTCTGGCACAAGAGGTGCCACTGGCGCTACTGGCGCAGCTGGGTCTAGCACGTTGTCCCCCATGTCTGGTTCGAATTGTTCAGTTGTTTGTTTTTTCGGTTGGCCCAATTCAAGGCCTTGAAAACTTTCTCGGGATCTGATAATGCTTCAAATGCTTCACCAGTTCTCGATGAGTTTCTAGGCATGCACCTGTACAACCAAGTCAACAAACGTTAAAATTTCAATGTATAGATTGGAAGTAAAGAAAACTGACTACGCTAAGAATTTTTGTATCTCTTTCAATTGTAATTGATAACACCGTTAACTCCCCGGCAATGGCGCCAAAATTTGAACACGCCCAACTATTCCTTATAAAAAGGACAAAGCGGTCGCTGCAAATATAATCCCAGTATTTAGCCCAGAGTCGAATCCACAGGAAATTAACCTACCAATTACTCTTGTTAGATTCACTCAATTCTTCGTAATCAACTGTCCAGATATTTTGAATAACAATTGGAGATGTTTTTACTAATTATAACTGAATGAAAGCAAGTAACTAAAAGCTAACTATGACTAGGTTGTATGCAAGTAAGAGAAGGGCCTAAGGTTATGATTTCCCCTATTGATGGAATCCCTTCCTGTTATGTTTGTCACGCCTCCTTTTTTTACACATCCCGAGAGGGTGGTATATAAGGGAATTTTTCCAATTAAAGTGACATTATTCGAAATGAGATTTATTTTTATTTAATCAGAGTCGCCACTTGGAATATTTTAATTGGTGTCCCAAGTCAACGGTTTATTTCAAATCCCAAATCGAGGAAATTTCGACTTTCCTTTTGAAATCTGCAAACCAGAAATTCTAAGTAAGGAATTCTGTTAACCCGGGAGAAGGTGTTAGGCATTCTCGGGTTCCGTGGTTCTAGCACGATCGCTTAGCAATTTATACCTGGCTTAAATTGTTTAACTACTCATTTTTAGGACCTATGTGCATTTGTCTTTTTACCGCTTTTAATCACATGATTCATTCGTAATTAAAGAATTGAGTTACGCGTACGTATACTCATTTTCCTTTTTGCGCATCAAAATCATGTCACGCGAACGTGTCCACGATTAATAACGCTTTGTTTATTTTATTAAGGAAAGTTTGGTTGAAGTTGCGCGAACGCATCCCTCGAGTCATTTTTTTTAGAATTAAATTTGCAATTATGTTACGCGAACGTATACATAATCACAATACTAGCCTTAATCGAGCCTAAAGCAAAACTACGAGCATTTGTCATTTTTATAACTAGATTATGAAATTAATACAAGGGCATATATGATTGAATGGTGGATGGCACACCTCGGACTATACGAACTAAATTTAATTAATGGCCTATTAAATTATTAAGAAGAGTTTGATCGAAGTTGTGCGAACGCATACTCCGAATTGATTTTAATAATTATAATTATGTCACGCGAACGTGTACACAATCACGATTGATATATCAAGAGCATGCCGAAAAGCATTTTTCACGAATATAACAGGTGATAAATCCAAATTCTCGTTACTATGTTCAACCGGTAATACATACTACATTGCCATGATCAATTCCAACTCAATGGCCAGTAAGCATAAATACCATATCTTAATCATAGGAGCCGAGTGGGTAGTAGCGAAAAGTGGTCCAAAAATTAATCTTTAAATTGGCATTGAATGTTCTCACAACTTAAAGGTGGAGTGGAAATACGCAATGACTATAGAGTAATTGGACAACAAATATACCCCCTCCTATTCACGATATTGACTACTAAAATGAAAAGAAAATGCCTTTTTTTTTTTTTTTTTAATTAATCCATCAGCCTCAACTTTAAAGAACATAATAGGCAATCAGGCTAAATGAGTGAACTTCGGCCCAATTGTCCAAATGAACACTTTCTTCATAGCCCCAAAACAAAACAAACAATGCAAAAGCATCACCACCCTCATTCGTATGCAAACTACTCAAGAGAAAATCAGAAGAGGCTTTAAGTGAACTTCTACCCCATCTTGAGAAAAACTCTATCAGTAAAGCAAGGACCCAGGAGGCATTCAGCTCGTACAACATGTTTAACTTAGCTTGTTTTCATGGAGTTTTCAGCTGAAAGTGAGGTGCTTTTGGGAGTTATTTCAACTAGGTTTGGCTTGGTGTTCATGGTGATAGAGCTTAGTGGAGTTTCATGGATGGGTTCATTGATTTTTGAGGAAGAAGAGGCCTTTGTTGAAGAAGGAGCAGACCAATCCCTTATTTTTCATTCCTTTCCCCTCGGTGCCCTTTTCTTTTTTCAATTGTGTCTATATATATGCATGTGTGTGTAGTTATATTTGGAATTGGGATAAGAATTTTGAGAAGAAAAAATTGGATTCCCATCCCATGTGAGCTGTTAAAAGTGGATAAGAATATGAGGTAAAAGACAAAATTGAGGGTTACGGTGGTTCTGCAAAAATAATGAAAACTTTGCCATGGAATCTTTTTTTCTCTACCAATAGTAAAAACCATGTGTGATACTGCATGTGCAAGAATTAAACCAAAATTTCAAGGCCAATTCGTTGGCTACCTTTTCTTCATTTTCTCTTTTTTTTTCTTTTTTTTTTGAACTATTTATTTAGTGATAATAGATAATCAAAAGATTAAAATGCTAAATATTCAATATTTATTTGTAGAAAGTCTTTAACTTAAAAATTACACTAAAAATAAAGATACATTTTTTTAAAAAACTTTTCTTTCCTTGTAAATGAAGATAAAACTTATACTAAAGAATGTGACTCCCTTTTTTGTGATTTTTAATTTTATCAAATATAACCTATAAAAAATGAATAAAACTAAAATATTAACATTAAACTAAAAAAACTATTTAAATACTAAAAAGTGAGTGAAAATCCAAATATGGTCAAAAATTAGGTGCTCACAATGTTCCATATAGATTTGCTTAATCGTCTCTATCAATCATGAGCACTCTTACTACCATAAATCTCTCCCGAGTAATTACGATAATTTACTAGACGCACTCTCCCGAGTTACGCTAGCTGGCTTTTATTACAGCTCACTTTAGATCACACCCAAGGCTTCGTTATCCCTAATCCCGCCTTTAAACCCTCGGTTATGATCCCTCATATACTTTGGGAGTGGTGTTGTTCAACAATTACCTAAATATGCACTCTCTCCCGAGTAGTACATACTAAATAGGCACAGCTAATTGAGGATCCTATCAATTAACTACAACAAGAACGTAGTTGAACATGTAGGGAATAAACCAGGCAAACTATATTACATAACACGAAGTTCATCCTCCAATAGGTTCCATCAAAACCCTAGACAAAGTATTTAGCTACTCATAGCAAAGCAAGATAAAATCACTAAAGTATTCATAATGTGCAAAATAAGATAACAAAGAGAAGATTGAAAAACTCTAATGGTTGATTGCTCTTCTCACACTTGTTCTTGCCTCCAATTCAGTCTAAAAACAAGCTTAACTCCTGCTTGGGCGAGTTTGTTGAGTTTATAAAGGGTTAGGATAAGTTTCCCCCGATTTACACTTTAGTCCCAAAATTTCTGGGCAATTACACAGTCGACCGCGGCCGCAGCAGAACGCGGTGCGACCGCGGTGAAACGCAACTATTCTGCCTCACTTGCTTGGCCTACCGCGGTCCAGCCGTAGTCGCGGTGGCTTCTTGCCCAGTCCTCCTTGCCTCTTTCTTGCTTATTTTCGTTTGGGTTCTTCTTGATTGGCCTTATATCCACATTATTGACTCCAGAACACTCCATAGTCTCTTTCTAACTTGGATTAGTCCCTACAAAGCAAAAGAACACCAATTAGAGTATTTTGGTATCATTTAGCCTTTAAAACAACAATAAAGTATGGTACATTTGGAGTGTAAATAGCGTCTACATAGCCTATTATCAGCCGCACCTGCGGAAATTCCATCGCGGGTGCAGATTTCACTTAAATCCCAGCCTCCGCTCCTGCGGCTCCAAGACCGCATCTGCGTCAATCGCACGTGCGGGAATCCATCGCACCTGCGGCCTCCCAACGCACCTGCGCCCAGCTGCCCGCATCTGCGATCCTCGCAGGTGCGGGAATATCTTCATACCTACTGATCCTGCCCAGTTCCTCCTTGGCCTCATCTGCGGCACCTCCTTCGCTTCTGCGGGCTCCGCATCGCAGGTGCTGAAATGCTAGAACCCGCAGCTTCAGCTGCCTTCTTTAACTCAAAACAATCTGATAACTGCCCGAATCACCCCAAGGCCCTCGGGACCACAACTAATAATACCAACACGTCCCAAAACCTCATATGAACTTAGTCCAATGAACGCTCAAAACAATATCAAAATATTGAATTACTCCCGGATTCAAGCCTAAGAACTTCTGAACATTCGAATTCTAGAAACGATGCAGAAACCTAACAAACCACGTCCGAATGAACTCATTTTTTGCACACATGTCAGAATTGAGACCAAGAACCTACTCTAACATCCGGAACTCCAATCCGACCCCGATATCAAAATTTCCACTGCCGGCCAAAATTGCCAAAATTCTAACTTTTGCAAATTCAATCCTATTTCTACCACGAGCCTCCAAATCACATTCCGGACGCGCTCCTAAGTCCGTAATCACCTAACAAAGCTAACAAAACCATCAAAATTCAAATACGAGATTGTTTACACATAAGTCAACTTCCGGTCAACTTTTCCAACTTAAGCTTTCAATTAAGAGACTATGTGTCTCAATTCATTCCGAAACCACTCCGAACCAGAACCAACTTACCCGGTATATCATAATTCAGCTGAAGAACACATAAGAAGCAGGAAATGGGGGAACATGGCTATAACTCTCGAAACGACTGGCCGGGGTGTTACATCCTCCCACACTTAAACAAGCGTTCGTCCTTGAACGGGTCTAGAAACATACATGGAGACTCAAACAGGTGTAGTATCTGCTCCGTATCTACCACTCGGTCTCCCAAGTAGCCTTCTCCATGGGCTGACGTCTCCACTGCACCTTCATCGAAGCTATATCCTTTGACCTCAACTTTCGAACCTGTCGCCCCTAAATAGCCACCGACTCCACATCATAAGTCAAATCATCATCCAACTGAACCGTGCTGAAATCCAAAACATGGGATGGATCGCCAATATACTTCCGAAGCATAAAAACATGAAATACTGGATGCACACTCGATAAGCTAGGTGGCAAGCAAGCTCATAGGCCATCTTCCCAATCCTCCGAAGCACCTTAAATGGCCCAATAAACCGAGGGCTCAACTTTCCCTTCTTCCCAAATCTCATAACACCCTTCATGGGTGAAACCTTCAGCAAGACCTTCTCCCCAACCATGTAAGACACATCACAGACCTTTCTATTGCTATAACTCTTTTATCTCGACTGCGCCGTGCGAAGCCGCTCCTGAATCAATTTCACCTTGTCAAATGCATCCTGAACCAAGTCTACCCAAAGGCCTAGCGTCACCCAACTCAATCCAACCCATTGGAAATCTACACCGCCTCCCATATAAAGCCTCATACGGAGCCATTTGAATACTCGACTGATAACTGTTATTGTAAGCAAACTCTGCCAGTGGCAGAAACTGGTTCCATGAACCCCCAAAATCAATGACACAAGCGCGTAGCATGCCCTCCAATATTTGAATAGTGCACTCGGACTGTCCTTCTGTCTGAGGGTGAAATGCTGTGCTCAAATCAACTTGAGTGCCCAAATCTCATTGCACGACCCTCCAAAACTTCGATGTAAATAGTGTGCCTCCATCTGAAATGATGGAAACTGGCACCCCATGAAGGCGAACAATCTCTCTGATGTAAATCTCAGCCAACCGCTATGAAGAATAGGTAGTACTTACCGGAATGTAGTGTGCGGACTTGGTCAGCCGATCCACAATCACCCAAATAACATCGAACTTCCTCGAAGTCCGTGGAAGCCAACTACGAAATCCAATGGTGATCCGCTCCCACTTCCACTCTGGAATCTCTATCTTTTGAAGTAAGCTACCTGGTCTCTTATGCTTATATTTCACCTGCTGAGAGTTGAGACACTGAGCTACAAACCCAACTATATCTTTCTTCATTCTCCTCCACCACTAGTGCTGTCTCAAATCTTGATACATCTCCGCGGCACCCGGATGGATAAAATAACGCAAACTATGGGCCTCCTCAAGAATCAACTCCCGTAGCCCATCCACGTTGGGCACACATATCCAGCCCTGCATCCTCAATACCCCGTCATCACCAATAGTCACATCTCTGGCACCACCGTGCTGAACTCTGTCCTTGAGGACAAGCAAATGAGGATCGTCATACTGGCGCTCTTTGATGCGATCGAATAAGGAAGACCAAGAAATCACACAAGCTAGAACTTTGCTGGGCTCCGAATTATCCAATCTCACAAACCGATTGGCCAGGGCCTGAACATCTACTGTAAGGAGTCTCATGACAATCGCACAATTACAGACTTAAAATCATGCCCAGAAAACAACCAAACCCGAGCGGGTTAGAGAAGATGCTCGGAGAGATGAATGGATTTTCACAGAACTGGATGAGTTCGAACCCGGAGAAACTTCTAAGGTGATGAAAAGTCTTGAAGAGCTAGCAAAGCGGGTTGAGTCTGGTAATAAAAAGATAGAGGCAAATAACAAGAAGGTGACAACTTACAATTCGAGGGTCGACCAGATCCCAGGAGCGCCCCCAAAATTGAAAGGGCCAGATTCCAAAAAGTTCATTCAGAAACATTTCCTCCGAGTGCGGCATCGAAGCCAATTCTGAAGAGGTTTCGAATGCCCGATATTCCCAAATATAATGGGACCACACATCCAAACGAGCATGTAACCTCCTACATGTGCGCAATAAAAAGCAACGAGCTAGAAGACCACGAGATTGAGTCAGCGGTGTTGAAGAAATTTGGGGAAAACTTATCCAAGAGGACAATAATATGGTATCGTAACCTACCTCCAAATTCTATTGATTCATTTGCTATGCTTGTAAATGCCTCCGTTAAAGCCCATACCAGTGTTATCATGGTCGAGACGAGGAAATCAGACCTATTCTAAGTCAATCAAAGAGACAACGAGATGCTTAAGGAGTTCGTGTTGAGGTTCGAGATAGACCGGATGGGCCTGCCCTCGGTCGTAGATGAATGGTCCGTTCAGGCGTTCACTCAAGGGCTCAACCCCTGAAGTTCCATTGCTTCTCAATAATTGAAGCAAAACTTGGTGGAGTACCCAGCGATTACTTGGGCCAATGTTCATAACATGTATCGGTAAAAGATTAGATTCGAGGATGACCAGATGGGGCCCCCCTCGGGGTTTATTTAACCCAATAGAGCGAATGCCATGTCTAAAAGAATTATGGACCAAGAGCCAAGGCCATCCCGAGATCGATATCAGCCATATAGCTCATATAGAAGGGGAGGACCGGTCGCCACCCAGCCAGGAACAATAGTAGAAGCGACTAAGGACATAGAAATCGAGATTTGATAAGTTAGAACAGTTTCGAAAGATCACTTGGGGGCAGGGAAGCCCCGAGACTATCGAAATATAACTTCAACGTGGATGCTGTGAGTATAGTGTCGGCCATTGGTCACATCAAAGAGACCAAATGGCCAAGGCCACTTCAGTCCGATCCCATACAGAGGGATCACAACTTGGTATGTAAATACCATGGTTGTCACGGTCACAAGACTGAAGATTGTCGATAGCTAAGGAGGAAGTAGCTCGTTTATTCAACAACAGACATCTTCGGGAATTCCTAAGTGAGCGAGCCAAAAATCATTTCAAAAATAGGGACGCCAACAAACAAATTGAGTAGGAGTAGCCTCAACACCTCATCAACATCATCATTGGGGGAGTAGATGTTCCACAAGGGCCAATGATAAAGCGCACCAAAGTTTATATCACAAGAGAAAAATGCACTTGGAACTACGTCCCGAAGGGGTCCATCTAGTTCAACGACTAGGATGTCGAGGTCATCATCTAGCCTCACATCAATGCACTGGTAATATACATACTTATTAATAAATCTAGAGTTAAGTGTGTGTTAATTGATGTAGGTAGCTCGGCCAACATCATCTGATGGAAAGTCGTAGAACAGCTAGGATTACTGGACCAAATCATACCGGCAGTATGGGTATTGAACGGGTTCAACATGGCTTGCGAGACAACACACGGTGAAAGAACCCTACTAGTAACCACTGTTGGGACCACCCAGAAAACAAAATTTTATGTGATCGAGGAGGATATGAGATATAATTCCTTGTTCGAGATGCCATGGGTCCACAACATGAGAGCGGTGCCTTCGACCCTACATCAGGCATTGAAGTTTCCCATCCCAGGTGGAATCAAAATGGCATACGGGGAACAACCGGCCACAAAGAAGATGATCTCTATCGAGGAAGTGATACAGCTGCCCGCGATCACAACACCAAAAGGTAGGGGACTGGTCAAAGAGAAAGAAAGTAAATAGCAATCAGCGGCCTTGACGCTGGCCAGTTGGGGGAAACAGGGGGGACACACAACAAACGAGGAGGATGATATTGGGGTCCCAAGATCCTTTATAGCACCCGATAATACTGATGCCACCTAATCGATAATCAAGGAATTGGAGCATGTCATACTAATCGAGTATCTGCTAGATAGAAAGGTATACCTGAGCATGGGGTTAACCCCCGAGCTTAGGAAAAAACATATTGATTTTCTCAAAGCTAATGCCAATTGTTTTGCCTGGTCCCACTTAGATATGACAGGGATCCTACTAGAGGTGACAACTCAGAAATTGAGCTTGGATCCAAAATTCCACACGGCCAAACAGAAGAGGAGGCCACAGTCCGAGATAAAACATGCATTCATCAAAGATGAGGTATCTAAATTTCTGAAAATAGGTTTCATTAGGAAAGTTAGGTACGCGGATTGGCTAGCTAACATAGTGTTCGTACCCAAAAAAGGAAACAAACTTTGAATGCGTGTAGATTATAAGGACCTAAACAAGGCATGCCCGAAGGATTCATTTCCTTTGCCTAACATCAACCGAATGATCAACACAATGGCCGTACACAAGACGCTGAGGTTTCTTGATTCCTATTTCGGGTACAACCAAATATAGATGGACCCAGGCGATGAAGGAAATACTTCTTTTATAACTAAATTTGGCACCTAATGTTAAAACGTAATGCTTTTTGGGTCAAAAAATATTTTTGCCACATATAAACGCCTAGTTAACTAGATGTTCGAAGAACAAATTGAAAATCAATGGAGGCTTACATTGACGATATTTTAGTTAAGTCCCTACGAGCAGAGAACCATTTGAAGCGTTTGCAGGAAAGCTTCGACATACTAAGAAAATACAAATTGAGCCGAACCCGGAGAAGTGTGCCTTCGGGGTCGGCTCGAGTAAGTTCCTCGGTTTTATGGTATCGAATCGGGGAATAGAGATCAACTTGAAAAAGACAAAAGCCATAGAAGATATTACCGTAGTTGATAACGTCAAGGCAGTACAGATACTGACCGGGCAGATAGCCACATTAGGCCGGTTTATTTTGAGGTCATCGACAAAAGCCACCGATTTTTCTTATTACTGATGAAGAAGAAGAACGACTTCTCTTGGACCCCGGAATGTAAGCAGGCTTTAGAAGAACTCAAGTGATACCTATCAAACCCTCATTTATTGCACACCCTGAAGGCGAACGAGCAGCTATACCTCTACTTGGCAGTCTCTGATGTAGCAGTAAGTGGTGTCTCAGTTCGGGAAGAGGAAGGTACGCGGTTTCCTATCTATGATGTTAGTAGAACCCTAGGTGATGCTAAAACGAGGTATCTACATTTAGATAAATTAGCGCTCGCCTTATTAAGCGCATCTAGGAAACTAAAATCGTATTTTCAATGTCACCCTATATGTGTCGTGACCTCGTACTCGCTAAGAAATGCTATGCATAAAACCGAGCTCTCAGGTCGACTGGCCAAATGGGCAATAGAGATTAGCGGGTATGATATTGAGTATAAACCCCGGACTGCTATAAAATCTCAGATTTTGACAGACTTCGTGGCCGACTTTACACCGACCTTGATCCCGAGGTCGAGAAAGAATTACTGCTCACAATAGGGTTTAGGGGTTTGGACCCTATTCACGGACGCTACTTCTAACGCGAAAGGGTCCGAATTGGGAATCATATTAAAACCAGCTACAAGTAACATAATTAGGCAGTCTACTAGAACTGTGGAATTGACTAACATCGAAGCCGAATATGAGGCTACGATTGCAGGTCTAGAACTAGCTAAGAGCCTAGGGGCAGAGGTGATCGAATCCAAGTGATACTCCCTCTTTGTTGTTAACCAAGTCAACGAGACATTTGAAGTAAAAGGGGACCGGATGCGGAGATACTTGGATAAGTTGCAAATGACATTACACCAGTTCAAGGAATGGACACTACAACATGTACCTCGAGATCAAAATAACGAGGCCGATGTGTTGGCTAATCTAGCATAGTCAGTCGACTCCAATGAATTCAATTACGGAGCAGTGTTGCAATTGATAAACTCAGTGATAGAGGAAGCTCATGCTAAGGTAAACTTAACAAGCTTAACTTGGGATTGGAGAAACAATTACATAGACTACCTTTAGAAAGGGTAATTGCTATCAGATCCCAAAGAATCGAGGGCCCTATGTACTAAGACTGCAAGGTTTAGCTTGGTTGGTGGCAAATTATACCGAAGATCGTTTTCGTACCATTAGCGAGGTGCTTGGGTCTGAGGGATACTGACTACGTAATGGGGGAAGTACACGATGGTACTTGTGGAAACTATTCCGGAGAAGAGTCCTTGGTTCGAAAATTATCAGAGCCAGTTATTACTGGAAGGAGATGGAAATAGATGCTAAATACTTCGTTCAAAAGTGCAACGAATGTCAGAGGCACGCCCCAATGTTCTGCTAATGGGGGGAAATGCTTCACTCGGTCTTTTCCCCTTAGTCGTTCATGAAATGGGGAATGGACATTGTTGCTCCCTTGCCGTGAGCACCCTGGAAAGACCAGTACATCTTACTTATGATCGATTATTTCTCCAAGTGGGTCGAAGAATAGGCGGTCAAGAAAGTTAGGGAGAAAGAGGCCATTGACTTCATCTGGGATCATATAATATACCGGTTCGGGATACCGGCCGAGATCACATGCGACAATGGGAGGCAGTTCATCGACGGCAAGGTAAATAAGTTTTTTGATGACCGCAAAATTGAAAAGATTTTATCGACGCCCTATCACCCAAGTGGGAACAGTCAAAACAAAATCAACAAAAAAAACTATACTCCGAAACCTGAAGAAGAGGTTGACCGACTCAAAAGGAAAATGGAAAGAAATTATGCCCGAGGTCTTATGGGCATATTGAATGAATTCGAAGTCAAGCACCGGTGAAACATCGTTCTCTCTAGTCTACGGTGTAGAAACCCTGATTCCGGTAGAGGTAGGAGAACCGAGCCTAAGGTTCCATTATGCTACAGACACTTCAAATGAAGAGGCCATGACCACAAGCTTAGACTTGGTAAACAAAAGGCGAGAACCCGCCCTAGTCCGGTTAGAGGCCCAAAAACAATGCATGAGGAGATATTACAACCGAAGTACAAACCTTCAACACATCCTATTCAGGGACTTGGTGCTGAGGAGAGTTGCAATATATACCAATAACAAGAATGATGAGAAACTGGGCCGAATTGGGAAAGACCGTACAACATCATCAGTATAATCGGGGAAGGCTCATACTAGCTTGAATCAGTAAATGGGGTACAACTACCCAATAATTAGAATGTAGCACATTTAAGGCAATACTACTGCTTAGGTATGAACGCAATCATCTTTGTGCTTTATTACACTTTGAACTAACCCGTTTAGGTACTTAGTCAAAGTCAAATATAAGGATTAGGTCTAAAAGCACGTGTTTCACTCCTTTTCCCTTGGACTAGTTTTTTCTCCCGAAGTAGTTTTTACGGCAAGGTTTTTAATGAGGCAATAATTAATCGTGCTACCCTAGTCTGAAGACTGGTCTGAGGCTGAGGACTGTGAACCATCCATATTAGATCTATAGTATTCGAGCCCTCAAAAATTCAGTCTCGAATACTATGGGCTTATCACACCCTAAGTCAAGGTCCCGAGTTTGGGAATGTAGAAGGCATTTTTATTCGATATAGAAATCCAAGGCTTGAATATTAGGATTAAGTGTAAGGGTCAAACAGTCAAATAAACCATGCACACATATCTCATTCTCTCCATGGAAGATAACTTCTGTACCTTCGACTATTTACATGATATTCAAAATAATAAAAGAAATTTTCCTTATATATTTCATCGGTTCACATTTGCATAAGAAATATTATCGTCAAAAGCTACTTAGAACAAATGTTGGGTTCAAAACCCTTAAGCCTACGGGCCTCCCCTAACCTGGGCTACTACCCGACAATAAGACCGGAAAATTCGGGTTATACTTAATCCCGTAGGCACCAAGCCTACTAGCCAGGGCCCAAATGCAAAAGGCCGCGACCAACTTAAATCGCTCGGAGATGTCTTAGTCCGTACTTGAAAAGTAATGTCCTTACATATTTTTAATGACAAAAGAAACTACTTCAGACCCGGTCAAGTTACTCGGTGTTGAATTACAGCGAAGAATGATTGTATCCGGCTAAACATTCAAAATTTTAACTTTATTTTTATCGGGAAATCCGAAGCCAAAGCAATTCGGAGTAATTACTTAATCTAGGCCTAATCCATTCTTTAGGGGAACGAACAATTTAAATGATGTCAAATCTTACGCTAAGGCATCGATAGCATATTATAAGTCTTGGACACAAACAAATACGAAAAAGTAAAAGACACAATGCATAGCTGAAGAAGATTTTTTACTTACATATGTACCAAAAGGTATATAAGAGGCACTGTGAAACGACCCCAAAATATAGAATACAAGGGAAAACAAAAAAATAAACTAAGGCATTTTCTGCCTAGACTTCATCGGAGCCCGACTTCTGCCCGAACCATCGAGCTGGTATCTCTCTTTGGACTCGACTTCAAGCCTTTTTTCCTCGTCGATCATG
This sequence comes from Nicotiana attenuata, assembly GCF_001879085.1. Taxonomy (NCBI): domain Eukaryota; kingdom Viridiplantae; phylum Streptophyta; class Magnoliopsida; order Solanales; family Solanaceae; genus Nicotiana; species Nicotiana attenuata. The sequence goes on from NW_017672317.1 coordinate 128,937, forward strand.
GCCGCTAGGTCAATCCCCTAGGCATTAATTTTCTTAAGGTTCTCTCTCCGAGGTAGCCACTTCACGTACTTAGCCTTCGTGATTATATGGGCCTCGACTATCTCCACATTGTTCTTGTACTGGGCTAGTATGTCCTAAACTTTGGAGGCCTCATTCGAAGCAGCCTCCAACTTGGACCTCAACACAATGTCTTGCCCAAGAGTGTCCGGTTCTGTAACAGCCAAGTCAAGTTGTGCCCGGAGCTCCTTATTCAGCCAAGACCATTTGTCGGTTTTTCCCCTTATCACCTGGAGGTTATCTTTGGTTGATCCAAATCTTCTTTGGTGGTATCTCGATCCGAGGCTGGAAGATCCATATTTCTCCTTAACTTCTCAGTTGAGGCTTCGTCCTTGTCCATTTTTGTCCTAAGCTGGTCGATCAGGTCTATCTTCTCTTGGACCTGCGAGGTTGCAGCGTTAGTAGTTGCGCTTAACCTCGCGTTATAAACCTCAAATAGTATTACCTTTTCAACAAGAAGGGCATGTTACCATTTTACCTTCGAAGCCTCCTTTTGAGCTCTTTCCAGCTCGGCTTGGAGGACGGAGTGGTCTTTGAGGACCTCATCTTTTTGCTCACAAATAGCTTTGTACATTTCCTTCTGTTAGACCTGCTCCTTGAGCTTGAACTCAAGATGACCCACCTCCATCTGAGACCGGTGGAAGCTATCATGATATATCATTGAGTCCTGAGGAATAAAAAATGTCGAAATCGTTAAAATACACTAAGGAAAATTGGCTCTTTAAAGATGTGAGGAAAGGAAAACATACCCTGTTCTGCCCTGCTGTGCCTTGTTGAATAGGCTCGGCGTGTCCACTTCATTCATCTTTTCTTGGTCCTCTTCGGTCAACAAGCAACGAAGGTAGCTGGCCACATCGACTGGCCCAGATGGCATCTTGGTATTTGCAGGTACCGTAAACATGCCTATCTTCTCATGGCCGGGGTTTACACTCAGGGCGGGGAATGCTTCATATGCTTTGTGTTCAAACTCAGCACACCTGACCCCGATAGCACATCCCATTTTGGGATATCCAGGTGTACGAACCTGGAGTTCTCTTCCAGCGCACCTACGTCCCAACCTTCGAAAAAATAGGATAAGGGCTTCATCCACGGCCTGTGATGCCTTGGTCGCCCTTTCTTTAACAGGCAGAGCCTCATCAAAAAGAGGCTCCATGATGGATGGTGACTTCGGGATGTCAATAACATCAGCGGCCTCCTTCGGGAACAGAGTAGCCTCTTGAGGGGTAGCGGCCATAGGTTTTATATCGGTTTCTTGAGCTGAAGAGGGTTCAGCCTTACGGTTTTGTCCTTCTGGTGAGTGTCAGATTCTGTGTAGTGTTAGTCGGCTCGTGGACAACATACTCCATGTCATCATCCTCGAGGTAGTCCCTGAGCTGGTAGACAAAATCAGAGTCTGGGACCCTGGCATGAGTACTTTTCTTGGTACTCTTTTTGACCCTAAGCGAGACCCTCTTCTTCTTGATCTCGGTAGGAGCATCCAAGGAGCCAGAAGACCTCCTCTTTCTTCTTATTTTCTCCTCCTTCTTCACAGTAGCCTCGACGGCAGGTTGTCCCAAAGTGGAGGGTTTTCTAGATGGGGACGAGGCTTCATTCCCGAAAATTTCCCAAAGCTCGGTGGTCTTGGGAAAACCTGTGGGAAGAAAAAGAGACTGAGTTGGAATGATGATAGAATAAAAGGGGTATTCAATCAGGTGAAAAATGATACTCACCATGGGAACGAGCCTCCCATTTGCCTTTAGAAAGTTTTCACCACTCGCACTCAGAGTATGTCAACTATTTGTAGATTCCCTCGACCCACTCCTTGAAACGGGGGACTGCATTGGGGAGTCGGGCGACCGATGCATATCAAGAAAGTAAGTGATGAAAAATAAGAGTAAATTCGAAGGGTTATTTTGATGACTTAAGAGAAGATAAACTTACGTGTCGAGTTCCACTTCTCATGGAATGACACGAAATCGTAAGGGAATGAGATCTTCGGTCTTGAACCAAACAAATCTGCCATGCCAGCCTCAATCCCTGTCCTTGTTGATGCTCGAGAAGGGAGCCTTCTTTGCATGTCGATTGAGCTTGTTTAATCCCCCTCGGAAGATTCGGGGGCTTTAGACACGGAGCATATGGTTAATAGTGAACTGGGGCTCCTCCGTGTTGTTGACAAAGTGATGGAGGGGAATCATGATCCTCCAAATGGATGGATGGATCTGCCCAAGGCCGACCTCGTACCTCTTACAAAAATCGAGGACCACTGCGTCCATCGGGCAAAACGTGAAGGGGTACGTACAAAAGCTTAATTACCCCTCCACGTGTGTTGTGATGTCCTCATCAGGGCCGAGAATGACTACTTCCTAGCCTTCCCACTTGCAATCCTCTCGGATTATTGAGAGCCTATCTTTGGTGATGGAGCAGATACAGCTCCACAGCTCCTCACAACCATCTCCTTGTTTGGAGGCCTTCTCGACCTTAAAGTCATTATCTGTGGAATAACCTCCGGAGATGAAATCCTTAAGAGGAGGTTCTAGGGCTACTCGGTAGGGCCGCTTTTATATTAGTGACCGGGGTGGAAGTTGAGGGAGCAATATTTTGAGGTACAAATTTGAGGTTTTGCCATCTTTATCTGGGAATATGAAGGTTTGAAGGTGGATAAAAAGGTTTGAAGATGGGTATGAAGATTTGTAGGTCTGACTTGAAGATTCAAATATGAAGATTGGAGATGAAGAAAAAAAGATTCGAAGAACAATTTGTGAAGATTTGAGGGAATTATAAACAAGCAAAGAATTCGAGGATAACACAAGAATATTTGAAATCAAGAAGTAAAATAGTGAAAAAAAGGAAACCAGAGCTTTTATAGGAGGAAATAATTAATGTGTGATGTTTCGCGTTTGATGCTCACCGAGGATGGTCAACCGGTGACTGACACATGTCCGAAGTCAGAACAACATGATAATGGGATATTTTCTGAATTGTCAACTCGAATGTAGCGTACGGAGGAAGGAATCGGGGTCAGTTAATCACTTCTTATCGTTTCTATAAATCAACTCTCCAAAAAGTGAGGGGACTTTTTGCGTGCGTGTAATATCGAGGATAGAGTTACCCCAAATTTCCCAGTAAAGAAAAGAGAGGACAGTGTGATGCGATATGGCCTTGGGTAATGCCAAGGGCTTCACAGACGAGAATCCGGGGAGGATAAATGGTGCGCCTGTAACCGGATGCACCGAAGCATTGAGCTCTAGCAAAGTGAAGAACCGAGGCTAAGGGAGACACGGTTAGACGAGACAAACGGGGGACCAAAATATTCACTCTTAAGCAGATATTACAACGCAAGTCTCACCTGATATCAACTGCGTATCAATATTTATTGGAAGAAAAAGATGTTTACCTTACTTAGACTTGTTCTAGGATTGGAACTCCCCTACTATATAAAGGGGAAAACTTTTTTAGTTTGAGGACCACAGTGGGCATGCATACAAAGGCAATAAAGTTAATTTTTTTCCTCTAGCTATTATTCAAAACGTTCTTCAGCTGTTTGTTTATTGAGTTGCAACCGAGCCCATTCCAAAGGCTGGATCAGAACCAATTTTCAGCATCCAACACAAAGCTAGACTTAATCATCCATCGCATTTGGTTTGATCGATTTATTTTTCTATAATTAAATTATTTACTGTTATTATAATATTCATGTTAAATTAAATCACATATCCTTTAAATATCATATAAATTCAACTATTACTCATTTTAAGGGTAAACATTAACTTTCATATATTTTAACTTAGCATGGATTTTATCTAAGGATATAAAAAAAATATAGAGCTATTTTGATAGTTGGTGGAAAACATTAAAAACCAACGAGGCCGACAAAGAGAGAAAAGACCTAAGAAGTAACCCCGTAATTAAGATGCACCAACAAACAAAATCATAACTGGAAGTATTTGACAACAACCCTAATTAAGAAGCTTAGAAAGGGGAGAAATTTACAAATATTCACTTTTAGGTCCTCCATTGAAGTTATACTCGCATTGCACAAAACTTTATAAAATTTACCCATCGAGATCTGAAATTCTTCTATCTTTCCAATGCAACTTCAGAAATTCGGATCTGAAGTAATTTTATCTCTTCAATGCAACTTCAAAATCGAATATGAAGTTTTCTATCTTTCCGATGAACCTTCAAAGGAAAAGGTATAAGTATCACCTTCAACTTATATCAAATTTCTAATTACACACTTTATCTATGTAGGGGTCCGATTACCCCTGAACTTTTTGAACGTTGAATATAGACAACCTTTGGTATGACATGAGATAGAGTGTGTAGTCAACCTCCTAGAAGCATGTGAGAAATGCAAAAAATTAGTTTAAAATATTTAATATGTACACATGTCATCTTTGAATTAAAACTTTCAGAATTAATTATACACAAATAATTATCACGTATACTTAAACCAACATCCCTTTATCCTTTGTTTGTTCGAAGAAACTTGAGTTTGTCTTTTTCTTTTTCTCTTTTAGGTTAGAAATCCGACAAGAATGGTGACAGATTATGTCACAACCCAAAATTCACTAGTTGTGATGACACCTAAGCCTACCTGCTAGGTAAGCCAACTAATAACTATCCTATTTCAATAATATTAATAAGACAATTAAACAAAGAAATTATCTGAATCTTATACATTTCCGAAGGACTGGAAGTACAAATCATGAGCTTCTAAAAATAGAATTTAGAAAGCTGAAATGAAGTAAATACATCTTCTGTATGAAAAGTACATAAATAAAGTTTTTATAAATCTACGGCTACCATGAACAAGAGGTAGCTACAACTGAAACGCAGGTACATCTTCAAATCCAACTCCCATCAAACACAGCAACCTCAACAGCCAACATCTGCACGCAATATGTAGAAGTATAGTATGAGTACAATCGACCACATGTACTCAATAAGTAACAAACCTAAACTTAGGTTGAAAGTAGTGACGAGCTGGAGCATAAGTCGGGTCCAACACCAATAACCAATAGCAGTCATAACAATGTAAAGCAAATAACAAAGAAGTAATATCGGAATTTAACTGCTTAGCTTTTTCATAATTCCCGAAAATAGTTCCGCTTTTCAAGAATATCCGTGAAAACCCAAATCCTTTACTTAAATTGCCGAAAAAAATGAGATAGTTTGAAAACTTTAATTTTCCTCAAAAACATCTCATATGGGAAATGTTTCTTTTTCAGATAGCAAGTGTAAAAAATCTCCCTATACTCATATACCAACATGTGTGAGAAGTCATGAATAACATGATACCCTATAGTATGAGGAAAAATGCATCTCCATGCATGTATGTCATGTGTGCATGCCAGTGCCATGTATCTCAATGAATCATGCACATATACTCTCAGAGTACTCAGTCTCATGATCTCGCATTTCTCTCTTACCGTGATCAATACTCAGCACACTCAATCACTCAGCACGGTACAATACCCGTTGCAGCATGCAACCCGATCCACATATATATACATATTCGACTGTGCTCACTGGGGGTATGCAGACTCCGAAGGGGCTCCTATAGCCCAAGCGCTATAATCCGCACGGACAACTCACGTGCTGCACACTCAATCACTCAGCACTGTACAATACTCGTTGCAGCGTGCAACCCGATCCATATATATATATATGTATGTATGTATGTATACATTGTTGATTGTGTTCACTGGGGGTATGCAAACTCCGGAGGGGCTCCTATAGCCCAAGAGCTATAATCCGCACGGATAACTCACGTGTTGCATGAACAACTCACGTGCCATAGTATCAAGATTAGAACCTGCATGAACAACTCACGTGCTATAGTATCAATAACCTCACAATTAGGCCCTCGACCTCACTCAGTCATCAATCTCTCTAGTCTCTCTCTCTCTCTCTCTCTCTCTCTCTCTCTCTCTCTCTCTCTCTCTCTCTCTCGGGCTCACAATGACATGAAATTAGCCCGAAAATGATGATATGATGTATCAATAAATAACAACAGAGACTGAGATATGATATGTATATGACTGTGTATGACTAAGTATATAAAGCAATAAAAGCAAATAACTCAATAGCAGAAATGACCTCAGTGGGTGCCAACAGGATAAGCATGAAGCCTAGACATGGTGTCTAACATGGATCACATCCCAATAGCTCAAGTATGTAGAAATTTCATGATTACAGGTAAGATCAGGTAACTACATAGTACCACAGGAATAGCAGAGTCACAAGTCACCACACGCCCGTCATCTAGCATGTGCATCACTTCAACACCGGTCATATAACATGTAATTCGGGATTTCATATGCTCATCAATAACTTTATAAGAGTTACTTACCTCGAACAAGCCAATTCCAATAAACCAAGAGATGCTCCAAAAATTCCATCTCTCGCGTTCCGACCTTCGAGCGGTTAGAAACTAACTAAAAACAACTCAAATACATCAAACAATGCTAAAGGAACCAATCCTAGTCGAAAAAGGTTGAATCGTTAATCAAAAGCCCAACCCGGGCTCGCACTTCGGAACCCGACAAATTTTTTCAAAATCCGACAACTCATTTAATTACGAGTCCAACCATACTAGTTTTACTCAAATCTGACTCCAAGTCGATGTTCAAAACTCGAAAATTCACATATTGAAACTTTAGGCCAAAACCCCCAATTTTCTCTTTAAAATTCATCAACCAAAAGCTAAAATTGAAGATAGATTCACGGAATATAACTGAAACCGAGTAGAGATCACTTACCCTAATTCATATGGTGAAAATCGCTCGAAAAATTGCATCAATCCGAGCTTGGTAATGTTAAAATGAAGCCAAAATCGCGAACCCTTGTATTTATCATTTTGCTTAAAACTTCCGCTTCTGCGGACACTTAACCGCATCTGCGGTGTCACTTCTGCGACACGAGCTCGCTTCTGCGGACTCCACTAACCAACTGACCCCTCGCACCTGCGGATATCTATCCGCTTCTGCGCAACCGCAGGTGCAAAGCCAAACACGTTTCTGTGCTAAACCTCGCTTTTGCGCCCAAGACAATTGTTCTGCGGGGCCACAGATGTGCCCCATCTTCCGCTTCTGCGATATGTTCCAGCCAAGCCATCTTGCGCTATTGCGACCAATTGTCCGCATCTGCGCCCATACTTCCGTAGATGCGGAAACACCAGAACTAGCATACCTATAGCAATGCAACATGGAATATAAATGATCCAAACCTCGCCCAAAACACACCTTAGCCACTCGGGACCCCGTTTAAATATACCGACAAGTCCTATAACGTAACACGGATTTACTCGAGGCCTCAAAACACATATAACAACATCGAAACAAATCACACCTCAATTCAAAATTAATGAACTTGAAACTTCAAACTTCCACAACCGATGACGAAACCTATCAAATCACGTCCGATTGACCTCAAATTTTGCACACAAGTCACACTTGACATTACGGACCTGCTCCAACTTCCGAAATCAGAATCTGACCCCAGTATCAAAAAGTCCACTCATCGTCAAACTTTCCGAAATTTAATTTTTTTTGCTATTTCAAGCCAAATTCTACTGCGGACCTCCAAATCACAATCCAGACATGCTCCAAAGTCCAAAATCACCCAACGAAGCTAAAGGAACCATCAAAATTCCAATCCGAGGTCAAATAGTAAAAAGTCAAACTTGGTCAAACCTTTCAAATTAAAAGCTTCTAGCCCAGAATCATTCTTCCAAATCAATTCCAAATAACCTTAAAACCAAAGCCGACAATTCACATAAGTCATAATATATCATACGGAGCTACTCATGCCCGAAAACTACCAAGCAAAGCACAATTTCTTAGAACGACCGGTCGGGTGTTACATCCTCCCCCACTTAAACATACGTTCGTCCTCGAACGGGCCCCGAGTTGTTCTCAAAGCCATGTGTAACCTTACCATGCACATACCCCGGGAGTGATCCCACATCACCCTATCCCATATATCTCTGATAACACAACATGACTGAATTTTCTTAATCCATCCTTGCCCATAAGTCTTAGAGTCCAATTTCTAACATCTAGAATTTTCTATAAGATTAGAATCTTACATCTACACACTGTATAAGTCTGAACAAGCCGTATAAAGCCATATACATAACCCAAGATGTAATCACATGATATACCTAAGTTGTATCAAGCCATATACATAACCAAGATGTAATCACATGATATACCTCAAAACTTAAATACTCATAGCAATAATTTCTAATCACAGTAGCTGCTCAAAATAACACAATGCCGGTAATAAACCTCTTATCAAACAAAGCCTCGTTCTAACACCTTCATATACTGCCAATGATGAAAGAAACACGCAAAAACTCATAAGCATTCGTCAGATTAACAAGTCATGGAGCTCCCTCTCCTTCGACAAGGACTATAGCAAATTTCTAAGCCGACTTTCGATATTATTCTTCCTAACACGCTGTAATCAATTCTGATAGTATTCATTCTAGGTCCAATGACCCCATCTCATCCAACACGACCATCTAGTGACATGACATATCAATACAATATAAAGCCGCAACCCGTGCAACCCGTGCACCAATAAGCACATTCCAAATGTACTCAATCATGGAAAATGACTCAGACGAGAGAATTGTCCCACAAGCTCAAAAGGTACCGCCACAACACAATGCCAATAACCTATCACACACCGTATAACTAAACACACGAATCTAACACAAAGAATCATGTCTTAGCATAACTCCGCTACAATGTGTGACCCATCCAAATGTTGGTCCATATTATATTCCTCGAGCCACCTTGCTCAAAATCAATAGCCACTTAAAATTCGACATCAAGAACCCAGAGTGCATTACCATAACCACGAAGAAGCAAATGACACAACGCCACACAAAACCCGAAAGAGCATAACCAATACGCCATCAACCAAGTAATACCCAGTACTCGTCTTGCTCAAATTCCGCTATAATACCCCAATAGAACCGCACCATATGTGCATATAACCAACGAATCACAACTCCTCGTAGCATAGAAGAGTAACTCACAGATCATTTTAGAACTCGAATAAGCTCAATAACAACCGAATGTCACATCCATTAACAATAGTAGTATAGAGCCAACCAATCCAGCTTGGTGTAGAATACACATCCTAGTTGGGCCTACCAATGGACCCCCGAACCAGCTCTAGAGACCCACTGAATCATAACATATACTATCATCTGGCTAGCTTCAGGCACAACTTCACAGTCCATAACCATGAAATAATCTACTCATGAGAACTCCCAGTCTCCAAATCCATACACATGAATCACCACATTAGTTCCCAACTCCACTGCCCGAATATCTAACACATCTCTCATACACGATCATCCCACGAGGAATACTTTGATAATTCTTCCGTGCCACATAGCAAAATTTGAATATCAGCAGTCGATCAACTAGGAGAGTGCCGTAATACAAATGAAGTATCCATAAATCAAAACACATTGCTCCTTCTGAAAGGTGTACTCTCATCAAGCCATACCAAATAGTAATATCATTTACCTAGTCATCTAAAACCCTCTATGCTGCCTAAGAGTTTTATGATCTTCCCTTCAAAACTGAACTGTGACCTCGCTTATGCAAATCTCCATCCCACACAACATACCACATATACTATACCATCATATGAAAAATCCGAGAACTTCATAATCCACTCCGAGTCACAAGCAACTACATACTCAATTAGCCAAGGACCTTCCATTTGATTTCATCCAAGAAAAAATCACTATAAACCACATGCTCCTCATGCCAGTAGGAAATATACTCATCGAACCGTGGTAGAAACTATTGAGATCTCTTCGAAACCCACTTGCACATAATTAAGCCATCAGCACTAAATCTCTCTAACTCAACCAAGCCATGCAGGTCACCAAAACCTAATAGCATTGCCATGAAACACCTGTTGAAACTTACCACATCATAAGCACCTAAAGAACCGATCATACCCATTACCATGTCGATCCAAGCTACTATTAAGCTATCCTATTTCTTCGAGTTTCTTATGAATTACCTTTAAATTGACTCTTTTCCTCGCCATAATACCACAATCCTTAACCAAAACTCACCACACGAGACCCTAGATGAAACCACAGCCTAAGGCTCATAAGCCGCTGAATGCTCTCTTAAGCACCCCAAAAGTACCACAACCGAGATGCCCACTCTGAAGAGACCTTCTTTGAATTTAAAGTTGTCCATTTTACCTTCCTGATACTGAATGTAGAATCCATAATGATATAGAAATACTGTGAGTCTCGACACCATCCAATGTAACTCTCAGCTTCTAGCCATGTACAAATTCGCAAAATTCTCAATTGCCACATATATATCTTGAATTCATTAGAACCATTCTCGAGAGTCATCCACTCACTTGAATATCAATAGCACCGCCCAAATGGATCGAACTACCTATGCCCCATTTGCACCCTAATACCCTAAGAAGTAATTCACACCTCTAAGCAGCCGAGCAAATTTCTACTCCATGAACACTACATCCTTCACGAATAGCCACTCAAACATTCCATGGTTTCCATATACCCATGGAGTGTAATAAAACCCGTATCCAGAAATTCCCTTACTCGAGTCATCCTGGATCTCAACCGCTTTAAGTCATAACTGATTCACTAGTATACCTCAAACTAAAACCAATACAACATATAACTATGCAATCAACCCTTCGATAGCAGACTCCCCCATTCGGCTCAAAGCCAAGGAATAATGCATTTGATAAATTTCAATACCCATACTTTGTTGCAACCTAAATTCTCATACAGAAATTCAACTAAATCCTTCATAAGCTCATGTAACACAAACCATCTAATATCTCAAATCATCTGTAAAAATCTCACATTCACCCTTGTAACAGTCAAGCCAACTCTCATAAATGATCCAACTCAAATTGCAACACATATAATTCACTGGTAAAAGAGAACTCACTACAAAATAACATAGGGATCACACAAACCTTAGGACACCCCGCAGGAGATAACCCACCTACTTCGCCTCAAACTAACATCTCTTTATACCCTTTCACAGTCATAATATTACGTAATCATTTAATCTTCCTGAGTCTGAAATCATATCACTACATGAAAATCTACTTCACTACTAAATAACACAAAAAGATCCTTTCACACACCCATAACTCGAGACTATACGCCAAATCAAGTAAGAAATCAAGCACCCAGTTTACATCTCAAACAAACTCTTTTCGTCAAATCCAATCTATCTGAACACACCCATAGTCACATCATACTCATCATATAGCAATCTGACCACTCATCTAGTCACAAATTCCACTCATAGGGACGCCACCAAACATATAAGTCCAAAAGAATGTGCTCACACAATCAACATCTCTATGCTCAAGCTATAGTCAAAACCCGGCTTCAAGTCCTCCAGACAGGCCCATCATTAGCATATTGAAATAATATCTCGCACTTAAACATAAGCCGTTGATGTACAACAGATACTGAGCGCTCATTTGCGCATACGAATGCGTGGAAAGAATTCAAAGGATTACGCTTCAAGTTGAATTGATGCCGAACGATAAGGAAAAAAAAGATGGGAAGTATATCCTAAATGCCTTGTAGCCTCTCGAAGATAGTATGTAGGTCATCATACCGATCCTCAAGACTCTACTAGACACTTGCTCATGACTTGTAGAACCTATGAACCTAGACCTCTGATACCAATCTGTCACGACCCAAAATCCACTAGTCGTGATGTCACCTAACCAAGCCTGCTATGTAAGCCAACTAATAACTATCTAATTTCGATAACATTAATAAGATAATTAAACAAAGGAATTATCTGAATCTTATATACTTTCCAAGGACTGGTAGTACAAATCATGAGCTTCTAAGAATAGAATTTACAAAGCTGATATGAAGTAAATACATCTTCTGTTTGAAAAGTAATAAATAGAGTTTTTATAAATCTACGGGTACTATGAACAAGAGGCAGCTACAACCAGAACGCAGGTACATCTTCAAATCCAGCTCACACCGAACACAACAACCTCAGCAGCCAACATCTGCACGTAATGTGCAGAAGTGTAGTATGAGTATAACTGATCCCATGTACTCAATAAGTAACAAACCTAAACTTAGGTTGAAAGTGGTGACAAGCTAGAACATAAGTCGGGTCCAACACCAATAACCAACAGCAATTCATAACAATGTAAAGCAAATAACAAAGAAGTAATCTCGGAATTGAACTGCTTAGCTTTTCATAATTCCTGAAAATAGTTTCGCTTTTCGAGTATATCAGAGAATACCCATATCCTTTACTGAAATCATCGAAAAATATGAGATCGTTTGAAAACTGTAGTTTTTCTCTAAAATCTTTCATCTGATAAATGTTTTATTTTCAAATAGCAAGTGTACAACCACTGCTCACTTGGGTATGATGAGTTACAATATGAACATTACCGAGCCAATATGTGGTCGGGTACGACCAAGCCCTTGTATGGTCGGGTACGATGGAGTCATGTAGGTGGTCGAGTACGGAAGTATATGATATGAAATATTATCGAATCATTGTGAGGCTATGTACGATTGATCCCTTTAGAGACCGAGAACCTCGGGTTTTATTGAGACTGGGCATAACCAAGGCCGGTTACGATGTACTGGAAGTTAATAAACTTTACCGAATCCTCTATGAGGCCGAGTACGATATGAATAATATGCCCCAAAGAGAGTATGAGTGTTACTATATTTTATGTATGCAATTCATAATCTCCATGAGTGGATTAACCTTTTCTAAAACTTGTCTTCAGTATTCTGGTTAAGATCAAGCATTCATATCTCTTATGTTAAGACACTAATTTTACATGCTTTCCTAGTCTTACATACTAAGTACATTTTTGTACCGATTCCCTTTTCTTTGGGCATTGCGTTCATGCCCACAGGTACAGATAGACCCGGTGATGTCCCTCCCCAACAGGGTATTGTTGTAGTTGATTGATCGTTGTTCCCCACTTCTTTAGAGTAGCCATTCAGAAGCCACTAGGTTCTCAAGCAGATCTTCTAAATGTTTTTGGTATGGTGGGGCCCTGTCCTGACCAAGTGATGTATATGTATATTTCTTTTGGTGCTCTTAGAGGCTTGCATAATAGAGTATGGCTATATGTAAAAGAGTGGGTTATAATCATGTTTGGTACAAGTGATGTATATGTATATTTCTTTTGGTGCTCTTAGAGGCTTGCATAATAGAGTATGGATGTATGCAAAAGAGTGGGTTATAATCATGTTTGGTACAATTATGAATATGTATAAAATATTAATGTTTCTTTTGCAAGATAATTTTACATATTCTAAATTACCAGTATTACTACTTGAAGGCCTTGTTGGCCCCGATTCAATGTTAAAAAGTTGAAGTAAGGATGTCGGTTTGCACGAGCCTTTAGGCATCGTGTGCCGGTTGCACCTCTCAAGGTTGGGGTGACACATCCATCATGGCTCCGATAGGATTTTTGGTCGTTACATATTAGTATCAGAGCACTAGGTTGCTTAGGTCTCACATTAATTAGAAAATATAATAGTCTTATGATTCGGTATAGAGACGTCTGTATTTATATCGAGAGGCGACATGGTTATTAGAAAAAGCTTCTCTTTCTTTCATTCTCTATCATGTGGATTTGTTTATCCCTAAGTCTGAATTTTTGTTCTTCTATTCTCTCACAGATGATAACTACATGCTCATCTTGTGTAAATGAGCAGACTCAATACCTCTGGTCTAAACCGCAAGAGACCGAGGCCGAGGCAGAAGCAGGGGTGGAGCACGCGCCACAGATAGTGCCTTTGCTCAAGAAACTACAATAGAGCCACCAGTAGCTCTCGCTGAGGAGCAGATTCATGATTATATTGAGCCGGAGGGACCAGCTTAGGTTTGCTAGAGTTTATTTTTTGCGCCAGCTATTTAGGGTTCCTTAGTTCTCATGGTTGGGATATTTAGGAGTTTGGCTCATGCTGGAGCATTTCCTAAGGCACCAACTACTTCTCACGCAGGGGCGGATCATAGACTCCAGCTACTCGTACCTCCAAGAAGATTGATCATGTTTTTTAGACATAGGGAGTGGTTCCAGTTGTTGCACCGCAGCTAGTAGTTGCTGTCGGACCAGTTATTGAGCTTGCATTTTTTTGTGGATAAGTAGAAGACATTGGAGATATTCTGAAGGATGGATCCTCTGCGTTTTAATGGTTCTCCTATAGCAGATCCCCAAAATTTCATTGATGGTTGCTATGAGATTCTTCAGAGTCTCAGACTTGTAGAGTCTAATAGAGTGTATCTCATAGTGTTTCAGCTTAGAGGGACAACCAAGAGGTGGTAGCAGTCCTATAAGCAGGGTAGAGTTGTTGGTTCCCTTCTACATACTTGGGCTCATTTCCCAGGGTCTTTGGAAAATTTTTGTGCCCTAGACTAGGATAGAGAAGTCAAGGAGGTAGTTCAAGCATCTTCAACAAGGTTAGATGTCAGTCACTGAGTATTAGATGTGGTTTATATAGTTTTCCCATCTGCTACTATTTTGATTCTCTTGAGGAGGAGAGATAGAGGAGATTCACTAATGGTCTTCACCACAGTATTCGCCTTGCTATGGCTAGGGAGACAAACACCAGTACTTTATTTCACTAGACTATTGAGGTAACACGTGGTATTGAGCACATCTGTAGTAAGTCTAGAAAGATGATGCAGGGTAGGACAAGAGGTGTAGATGATCAAGTAGCTTCAGTAGTGCCTCATCTAGAGGCCGAGATCGATTTGGGGGAAGCCATTTTAGTAGGTCAGCTTAGAATGCACCACCACCCAGTCGAGGAGCTTCTGTACAATCCTCATTCAATGCACTCGCACAGTAGAGTTCTCATTGCGCTCCATATATTCAGAGTTCATTGGTACTTGGTTCTTCTAGTGGCTATTTTGGTTCACGAGGCCCCACTCAGGCCCCTCACTCAGTTTCGATCAGAGGCTTCTTTGAGTGTGGGGATTTTGGGGCATGTCAGCAAATACTGCCCCCATTTTCATTGAGGTCCAGTATAGCAAGGAGATCAGACTAGGATTCCCATACTATTTGCTACACCACCGGCTCAGCCTGCTCGGGGTGGAGGTCATTCAGGACGTGGTCATCCAAGAAGGGGATGTCACACCCCATACCTAGATAAAGCTTGGTATGTTTGGCTTTCATCGCAGCCAATCCACTGGGCACACGTATAAGAGCAGAAAGTGGATACAAGTTTAAGGGGATTTGTGCCAGATGTCTCATCGAGTGAAGTGTTTGGGGCGGGGTGACCATTTTTCATGTGGAGCGACGGAATTCCTTGTGCTTGGTATTAGTATAAAAAGGGCAGTGAGACTATTTCTCTATCAAACTAGGAGTTACCACTCACTGTAGTTCACCCAAAAATGCTCTTAAATCTCCTCTGAATGTTTCTAAGTAGACTAGACTAAACCAGAAGGCGGTTCCAGTAGGATTCAGCGTAAATAAGATTTGGATCTTCACTGCAATACCTGCTGGAGGCTAAGTTAATCACCACAAAAAGTGTAGGGATTCAGGAAAGCGTAACTAGCTCTTCAATAAGGAACATATGGCAACTTTGTTTCGTGGCATTTGGTGTAAGTCTCTCTCTCTCCCTCTAAAGGATTTTGGTATTGTAATAATTTGATTGATTTTGAGTCCCTCTCAATGACGTTTTTCTGTTCTTGTACATTCTTTTCGGTAGCATTTATTTTGAAGTCTATAATGTTCCCAATTGGTATCATGTGGTCGGCGTGTATGATACATTCTGATTTTAAACTTTTTATCTGTTGAAACTGACATTGCATTGCACTTATATATACGTATCTATATTACTTTACCGAGCCGCGCTATAGTCACCGGGTACGTCACCTATTTTGCAATCACTGATCAGTTGGTATGATGATACATGATATGAGATATTACCGAGCCCTTGTGTAGCCGGGTACGATGATATGTGTGGTATGAGGCTACCGAGCCCTCTTGATACTGACTACGCCGAGTACTGTTGAGGCCGGATGCAGTCGAGACCTCCTGAGGCCCGGTATGACCGAGTCCTATATGAGGCTACGTATGGAGTTGTATGATTTGAGGTTACCGAGTCCTCTTAAGACCGACTATGCCGAGTCTTGTTCAGGCCATGAACAGTCGAGACCTCCTGAGGCTGGGTACGATCGAATCCTCTATGAGGCCAGGTGTGTAGTGATTAAATATGCCCCAAGAGTGGCTGAAGGTATGTCCACTTATATATTATAATTAATGCATGGAACCAATGAGCAACTTAGTATTACATAAGCTTGCATGAATTCATGATTCATGTGTGTTAGCTCCCACAGTTTATGCCCCTAGAGACTTGTCTTCAGCATTCGGGTTGAAATCAAGTATACATATCTCTTATGTTATGTCTCTGATGTACATTCTTACCTCGTCATACATACTTAGTATATTTTCAATACTAACGCCCTTTTCTTGGGCCGTTATGTTCATGCCCACAGGTACATATAGACCCGGAGATGTCCCTACCCAATAGGGTGTTGTCCCAGCTGATTGGTCATTGCACTCCACTTCTTCGGAGTAGCTGTTCAGAAGTGAATAAGTACCAAAACATGTGTTCGAAACATTTTGGTTATGGTGGGTCCCTGTCCCGACCAAGTTGTGCATATGTATATTCTTTTGGAACTCTTAGAGGCTTGAAGGCTAGAATTTGGGTGTACGTAAAAAGGTGGTTTATGACTCTGTTACAGTTGTGAATATGTATAAAATGTCAATGTCTCTTTTGCAAGTCAATTGTACACCTTTTAATTTTGGTATTATTAATGGAGGCCTTGTTGGCCCGGGTTTTATGATTTAAAAGATGTAAGAACGGATGTCGGTTCGCACGGTCCTTCGGGTGACGTGTGCCGGTCGCACCTCCCAAGGTTGGGTTGTGACAAACTTGGTATCAGAGTAGGCTTGTCCTAAGGATCCTGCAAGCCGTATCTAGTAGAGTCTGGTTTATGGGTATGTCGTGAACCATACTTATGAACATGAGGCTATAACATATCTAGGATGAATACCCTTCTTTCTGATCTAGATCATGTAGTAGAGCTGAGTCGTAAGTATTTGCTTTTAATACCTATCTTGTTCATGTTTATAGTGATGCCTACCACGAGATGTCAGAAACTTGTTCAAGGATTGACTAAAGAAGCAAGAGAAGGTACCCGTCAAGTGCCACCTACCCCTATGGGTCAACACGGACCACATGATGAGGCTGGTACTTAGGTTTCGGGACATCACCACCACCCTCGGAAGAGCACAAAGAAACTAATGTACCTCCTATTCCCCATTCGATTGTTTCTAAGTAGGATTTAGGTATGCGAAATGTAGTACAGTTGTTGATGCGGTTTGTGGCCTCCAAGGCCCAATGCCAAGCCCCTGCTACCACAGATAGAGTGTCAGTATGAGAGTTTGGGATTTGATAAATATGGACCCTCTGGTATTCACAGGAACAGATACAAACGAATATCACCAGAACATTATAGATCAAATGCAATGGACCTTACAAATTATGCATGCCACTGATACTGAATCCCTAGAGTTTGCCTCTTACAAATTGTAAGATATAGCTGTGACTTGGTATGAGACTTCAAAACAATCTAGGGGATCTCTTGCTCCAGCAGCAGGATGAAAGGAATTTTTTGAGGCATTCTTGAAGTAGTATTTTCCTGTTGAGCTCTATCGAGCTAGACAAGATAGATTCTTACGGTTAGAGCAAGGTAATATGAGTGTCCGGGAGTATAGAATGCAATTCAACTCCTTGGCTAGGTATGCTCCATCAATTGTGGAAGAGATGAGTGACCGAGTAAATTGATTGGTGGGAGGTTTGGGACCATATTTGATTAATGACTATACTACGACTTCTTTGAATTAGCACATGGATATTGGCCGTAGTCAAGCCTATGCATATAACCTGGAGGATTGTAAGTGGAAATAGCGAGTCGCTCAAGAGCATGACCAAGGCCAACATAAGATTGCATGGTCTACAGGCGATATGGGATAGTCACGAGGTGAGTTTAGATTTTAGTTTCCCCATCATCCAACTCATCGCGTGGCTGGTGCGATGTCACAGTTCCAAGGTCAGCACCGTGATCGCATCACCTACCCTGGTCAGGGTTAAAATCCCCAACGACAGATCTCACAATATACTGGAGACTCAAGTAAGATGAGGCTCCGTTGCTGCATTTTGGTTGATATGGTAGAAATTATTTTAGGCATTGTCTCTAGGGTTGAGACTTGTGTTATTCTTATGGGCAACCCGATCATATCATGCGCATTTGCCTAATGAAAACTGTAGGTGGCATGCTATTGCCAACAAGATCAGCAGCAGCTTCGTCATTGACAACATATCCTCGTGATCAAGGTATGCAAACGCCAGTGAGAAGAGGTAGAGGTGGAGGTGGGTGACTAGCTCAGGTAGACCACAGAGTTGCATTTATGCTTTGTCAGGCCGGCAGAAACTAGAGTCCTCTCCAGACGTGGTCATCGGTATATTATCCATGTTTTCCATTAACTCGTATGCTTTGATAGATGCAGGTTCTACCCTGTCGTATATTACATCATTTGTTGCTGGTAAATGTGGTAAAGTACCTAAATTATTACGACAACCATTTGAAGTGTCCACTCCTGTGGGTGAGTCCATGGAATTTAGGCGGGTATATCGAGGTTGTGAGTGGAGATTCATGATCACCATACCTTGGTTGATTTGAATAAATTAGAAATGATATATTCTGATGTCATCATGGGCATGGATTGGCTGGCCTCGTGTTGTGCTACGATGGATTGTTGGAAGAAAGTTGTTCACTTTAACTTTCTAGAGAGCCCATTATCAAATATAAGGGCGATGTTGTAGCGCCAAAAGGGAAGTTTTTTTCTTACCTTATGACTTGAAGGATGATCAGAAAGGGATCTTTCTACCATTTGGTGTGAGTGTAAGATACAGAGGTAGAGCCTCCCACCCTTCAGTCGTTTCCAGTCGTTAGAGAATTTCCCGATGTGTTCCCTGATGAGCTCCTAGATATTTCACTTGAGAGGGAGATTGAGTCTGCCATCGATGTGCCACCCTATACGCAACCAATATCTATTTTTTCATATAGAATGGCTCCTTCCGAGTTAAAACAACTAAAGGATCAGTTGAAGGACCTTCTTGACAAGGCCTTAATTCGACCCAGTACATCCCCGTGGGAAGCCCCGGTGCTATTTGTTTGAAAGAAAGATGGTTCGTTGAGGATATGTATTGACTATCGACATCTGAATAAGGTAACCATCAAGAACAAGTATCTACTTCCGAGGATTGATGATTTGTTTGATCAATTGCAAGGCGCTAAGAAGTTTACGAAGATTGACCTCAGATCAGGGTATCTTCAGTTAAGGATAAAGGAAGAAGATGTTCTGGAAATAGCCTTTCGGACCAGATATAGCCATTATGGGTTTCTTGTTATGTCCTTTGGACTAACCAATCTGATGAATTGGGTGTTCAAGCCATTTTTGGATATTTTTGTGATCTTGTTCATAAATGACATCTTGGTGTGTTCTTGATTAGAAGCGGAGCACGCCGAGCATTTGCGAATGGTTTTACACATGCTCCAGGATCATAAGTTGTACGCCAAATTTTCCAAGTTTGAATTTGGGCTAAACTTAGTGTCTTTTCTTGGGAATATAGTATCTAGTGAGGGTATCAAGGTTGACGTTCAAAAGGTCAATGCAGTAAAGAATTGACCAAGGCCCATAACGCTTAGGGAAGTATGAAGCTTCTTGGGCCTACCCGGTTACTACCGATGATTTATTAAAAAATTTCTCATCTATAGACGCTCCACTAACAAGGTTGACTGACAAGATAGCTAAATTCCAATGGACCGACATTCGTGAGAAGAGCTTCCAAGAGTTAAAGAACAGGTTAACCACAATACCCGTTTTAACTCTTCCTGAATGACCCCAAGGCTATGTCATTTATTATGATGACTCCAGAGTGGGATTGGGCGGCATACTAATGCAACACGGTAAGTTTATTGGATATGCTTCAAGGAAACTGAGAAAACACTAGCAAAATTATCTGACCCATGATCTCGAGCTAGCAACTATCATTTTTGCTCTAAAGATGTGGTGTTATTACCTATATTGAGTTCATGTTGAAATATTCATAGATCAAAAGAGACTACAATACATTTTCAAATAAACAGAGTTGAATTTAAGACTATAGAGGTGGCTAAAATTACTAAAGGATTACGAAGTTGATATTTTATACCACCCCGGAAAGGCAAACATTGTGGCTTATACGTTAAGTCAAAAATCTATGGGTCGCATGCGGCATGTGGAAAAGAATAAGTTGTCTGGTTATGCGTACTCGATGTCAAGGGACTTCGAGAGCAGATCATGGCAGAGATTCATCAGTCCTGGTGTTTTGTTCATCTGGGGTCGACCATGATGTATCATGATCTTCGACAACTATACTGGTGGAATGACATGAAGAGGAACATCGCTGAATACATCGCTCAGTGTCCGAATTGCCAACAAGTAGGTTGATCATCGAAAACTGGGAGGGTTGCTGCAAAATATAGAAATTTAGCATAACCTTTCACCCCCAAACAAACGGTCAGGCCGAGTGCACTATTCAAACGCTCGAGGACATGTTACGAGCCTGTTTTTGGACTTCAAAGGAAATTGGAAGGATCATCTACCACTCATCAATTTGCTTACAAAAACAACTATCATGCTAGCATTCAGATAGCACCGTACGAGGCCCTATACAGACATAAGTGTAGATCTCCTATCGGCTAGTTAAAAATTGGTAAAACAAAGTTATTAGGTCTTTAGTTGGTACAAAAGGTTGTAGAATAGGTAAAAGTATTACGAATTCGACTATTGATTGCTCAGAGCAGGCAAAAATCCTACTTGGATAGCCGATGCTGAGATTTGGAGTTCACTGTGGGTGACTGGATTTTCTAAAAGGTGTCGCCTATGAAAGGCGCTATGAGATTTAGTAAGAGAGGCAAACTTATCCCCCAGTACAACAAACCATATCAAATTATTCAAAAGGCTGATCAAGTGGCTTAAAAGCTTGAACTTCCCCCAGAATTGGATGTAGTGCATTCGGTATTCCATGTGTCTATACTTCGAACGTGTTTGAGTGATACCTCATGTATAACCCTTATCAAGCATATTCAAGTTATGGAAGACCTATCTTACGAAGAAGTTCCGGTGGCCATCCTAGATCGTCAAGTGCGCAAGCTGCAAACCAAAGAACTAGCTTCAGCTAAAGTACTTTGGATGAGCAACAATGTAAAAAAATTGACTTGGGAAGCTGAAGAAGATATGAAATCCAAGTAGCCCCATTTGTTCCATGCTACAAGAGGCAGCAATGAGCCCATTATGGCGGACACAACCCTAGATGGCTAAAGAAGTGTGCAGGAAGTAACTACGATTCAACATTCAAGGATGAATGTTCAGTATGGGGATGATGTCACACACCACACTAAGATAAAGCTTGGTAAGTTTGGCTTTTAGAGCAGGCAATTCGCCGGCGACGTGTATAAGGGCAGAAGGTGGCTACACATTTCAGGGGACTTACGCCAGATGTCACACCGGGTGCAATGTTCGGGGAGGAGTGACCCATTTTTCATGTGGATCAGAAAAATTCCCTATGCTTGGTATAGTATAGAAAATAGCAGTGAGGCTCTTTCTCTTTAGGAGTTATCACCCACGGTAATTCACCCAAAGATGCTCTCAAATATCATTTGAAAGTTTCTAAGTAGACTAAACAAAATTGGAAGGCGGTTCCAGTAGGATTCAGTGTAAAGAAGCTTTGAATCTTCACTGCAATACCTTTTGGACGCTAAGTTAATCACCGTGAAATATTTAAGGATACAGGAAGGCATAGTTAGCTCTTAACCAAGGTATGTAGGGCAACTTTATTTCTTGGAATGATTTGGTGTAAGTCTCTCTCTCTCTCTCTCTCTCTCTCTCCCTCTAAAGGATTTCAATATCATAAGAATTTGGTTGATTCTGAGTCCATCTCAATGACGTTGTTTTGTTCTTGTACATTCTTGTCGGTAATATTTATTCGAAGTCTATAATGTTCCTAGTTGGTATCCTGTGGTTGGGGTGTAAGATTCATTCAAAGTTTAAACTTATTATCCCTTAAAACTGACAATGCATTGCACTTATTTATCTATATCTATTTTACTTTACCAAGCCGCGCTATACTCGACCGGGTATGACACCTATTATGCAACCATTGATCATTTGGGTATGATGAGACATGATATGAGATATTACTGAGCCCTTATGTGGCCAGGTGCAATAATGTGTGTGATGTAAAGCTACCAAACCCTCTTGAGACCGACTACGCTGAGGTCGGGTACAATTTAACATCCTGAGGCCGGGTACGACCGACCTCATATCGGGTACGATCGAGTCCTCTATGAGGCCGGGTATGGAGTGGTGTGATGTGAGGTTACCGAGTCCTCTTGAGACCGACTATGCTGAGTCCTATCAAGGCCGGGTACAATCAAGACCTCTTGAGGACGGGTACGACCGGGTCCACTATGAGGCTAGGTATAGAGTGATGAAATATGCCTCAAAGAGTGGCTGAAGGTAGCTCAACTAGTAATGGCCTGAGGAAAAAGTTCTTCAGGTCGCTGGTTCGAGCCCCCGCAGGGCCACTGGAGGCATTACAAACCGGCCACTTTTCAAGGGCCCCGTGGAACTAACCGTGGTGCACGCATTGAAACAGCGGGTCCCGGTGGGTACAGCTAGTCGGGTTCGCAAAGCGATGCCCGGAAACCACGGTTCAAAGAATATATATATATATATATATATATATATATATATATATATATATATATATATATATATATATATATATATATATATATATATATATACATATATATATATATATATTATAATTAATGCATGGCCCCAATGAGCGGCTTGGTCTTACGTAAGCTTGCATGTATCATGATTCATGAGTTATAGCTCCCACAATTTACTCCCTCGATGACTTATCTTCAAAATTCAGGTTGAAATCAAGTACTCATATCTCTTATTTTATGCCTCTGATGTACATGCTTGCGTCATCTTACATAGTCAGTACATTTTTCTTGCTGGCGCATTTTTCTTGGGGTGCTGTGTTCATGCCCACAGGTACAAATAGACCCAGAGACGTCCCTCCCCAGTAGGGTGTTGTTCCAGGTGTTTGGTACTCTTAGAGGCTTGCATGCTAGAGTTTTGTTGTATGTAAAAGGGTGGGTTATGAATCTGTTGTAGTTGTGAATTGAATGTCAATATCTCTTTTGCAATTTAGTTGTACACATCGTAATTTTGGTATTATCACTTGGAGGCCTGCTGGACCAGGTCTTATGATTGATAAGATGTAAGAATGAACGTCGGTTTGAACATGCATTCGAGCGACGAGTGCTGGTTGCACCTCCCAAGGCTGCGGTATGATAGCTCAGACCAGGGAAAGTCAGGCTAGATGCTATGGATTTCTAGGGAGGACCAAGGCCATTGCTTTTGATATTGTTATTACATGTATTTTCGTGTGCCACAAATATGTTTCCAATTTTTTTTATCCCAGCTCTACTTATACATATGTCTCACCAAACTTTGCCTTTTGTCTGAATATGACATATGATTCACTTTCTACCCATGTTCATGTATCTACACTGGTTGGGGATTCTATTATGGTGGATCGAGTCTACTAGTTTGGTGTGGTGGCTATATGTAGTTTTGAGACGAGAGCTTATTTTTTATTGTTAGATGTGGTGGACATTGATGTGATTTTGGGTATGTATTGGTTATCTCCACACCATATTATTCTTGATTGTCACGCTAAACTATGACATTGGCTATGCCGGGGTTGCCGAGGTTAAAATGAAAGGGTTCTGTTAATTGTGATCCTAGCAAAGTGATCTCATTTTTGAAAGCTCTACGGATGATTGAGAAGGGGTGTTTGGCGTATCTAGCTTTTGTCAGAGATATTAGTGCTAATACTCTTATTGTTGAGTCAGTCCCAACAGTGAGGGAGTTTTCGATGTGTTTCCCACAGACCTATCGGGCATGCCACTTGATAGAAATATTGATTTGGCACCGGGCATTCCTATGTATTTAATGGCTCTAACGGATTTGAAGGAATTGAAAGAAAAGTTGCAAGAGTTGTTGTATAAGGGATTCATCAGGCCTAGTGTCTCACCTAGGTGTGAGTTATTGTTGTCTGTTAAGAAAAAGGATGGTTCTATGAGAATGTGTATTAACTATAGGCAATTAAATAAGGTTACCATCAAGAACAAGTATCCATTCCCATGCATTGATAATTTATTTGATCAACTTCAGGGTGCTAGAGTGTTCTCAAGGATTGACTTGAGATCGAGGAATCACTAGTTGAAGATTTGGGCTTCAGACATACCTAAGACGGCTTATACGACTTGTTATGGGTATTATGAGATTTTTGTGATATCGTTTAGGTTAACTAATGCCCCAACAACTTTCTTGCATTTGATGAACAGTGTGTTCAAGCCTTATTTGAATTCTTTTGTCATTGTGTTCATTAATTCCGAGGGAGAAGAAGTTATATGTTAAGTTCTCCAAGTATGAGTTTTGGTTGGACTCAGTGACATTCTTGGTCGACGTGGTGTCTAGTGATGGGATCAAGGTGGATCTAAAGAAGATTAAGGTAGTTCAGAGTTGTTCGAGACCTTCTACCACTACTAAGATCATGAGTTTCCTAGATTTGTCTAGTTATTATTGTTGCTTTGTAGAGGGTTTCTCGTCTATTGTAGATCTATTGACCAAGTTGACTCAGAAGGATGCTTCGTTCAGATGGCCTGACGAGTATGAGGGAAGCTTTTAGAAGATCAATATTGCTTTAACTACAGTTCCAGTTTTGGTGTTGCCTATAGGATTGAGGTTGTATATGGCTTATTATGATAAATCGTGTGTTGGACTTAGTTCTGTGTTATTGCAGGATGGTAGGGGAATGTCTATGTGTCGCGCCAATTGATGCCCCATGAGACGAACTATCCAGTGCATGACTTGGAGTTGGCAGCTATTATGCACGCGCTCAAGATTTGCAGGAACTATTTAGATGGTGTGTCATGTGTGGTTTATACTGATAATCGGAGTCTTCAGTATAATGTATGCCTTGAATAGAAAGGAGGAGAGTACGGGGAGTTTAGCATTTTTCCCAGTTGTGGAGAGGCTTTTTGCTACGGATGTTCAGGCTTTGGCTAACAGATTCGTGAGATTGGATATTTCAGAGTCGAGTAGAGTCCTTGCTTGTGTTGTTTCACATTCATCCTTTTTGAGCGCATTAAGGCTCATCAGTAGGATGATCCCCGTTTTCTTGTCCATAGGGATATGGTGTTACAAGATGGTGCTAAGGTGATTGGTGATGATGGTGTATTGTAGCTTTCGGGCTAGATTAGCATTCCTAATATAGATGGGTCGAGGGAGTAGATTCTTAAGGAGGCTCATAGTTCATGGTATTCTATTCATCTAGGTGCTACGAAGATGTACCGTGATTTGAAGCAACACTATTTCTGGCGGATGATAAAAAAGGACATTGTTGGTTATGTTGTGCGGTGTTTGAATTCAGAAGGTCAAGTATAAGCATCAGAGACCTGGTGGTTTGCTTTAGAGGTTAGATATACCGGAGTGCAAGTGGGAGCACATTACTATGGATTTTGTGATAGGATTGCCGTGGATTTTAAGAAGATTTGATATTGTTTGGGTCATTGTGGAAACACCGGACAAGTTTGCACATTTCGTTCCAATCATGAGTTCCTACACGTCGAAGTTGTTGGCGTGCTACATAAGAGAGATTGTTCACTTACATGGCATGCCAATGTCTATCATCTCGTATCGAGGCACTAAATTTGCTACTCATATTTGGAGCACTGTTCAGCGTGAGTTGAGAAAGAAATTTGAGTTGAGTGCTGCATTTCACTCTCAGACGGATGGGAAGTACGATCAGACCATTAAGATTTTGGAGGATGTGTTGAGGGCCTGTGTTATTGATTTTTGCAGATCAATTTCTACCGTTAACGGGTTTGCAAGCAATAACATCTATCAGTCTAGTATCTAGATGGTTCTATATGAGGACTAATATGGGAAGAGGTGTCATTCTCTAGTTGGTTGGTTTGAGCCTGGTGAGGCTAGATTGTTGGGAATAGATTTAGTTCGTGATTCTTTGGAGAACGTAAAATCGATTCAAGAGCAGCTTCGTACAACGGAGTCCGAGCAAAAAAAGTTATGTTGATAGGAAAGTTCGTGATGTGGATTTGATGGAGGGAGAGAAGGTTCTTCTTCTAGTTTCTCATATGAAGGGTGTGATGAGGTTTAGGAAGAAGGGAAATTTGAGCCCTCGGTATATTGGTCTGTTTGAGGTGTTGGAGAGAGTTGGTGAGGTGGCCTACATGCTCGCTTTTCCACCTAGATTATTAGAAGTTCATCCGGTATTTCATATTTTGATGCTTCAGAAGTGCTATGTGGATTAGTCACATATGTTGGATTTCAGTTCAATGTTGTTGGATGAGAATCTGGCTTATGTAGAAGAGTCGGTGGCCATTTTGGATCGACAGGTTTGGAAGTTGAGGTATAAAGATATTGCATCAATGAAGGTTTAGTGAAGAGTTCAGCCGGTCGAGGAGGTGTGTTGGGAGATCGATCATGATATGCAGAGCAAATATCCTCTTCTATTTGACATTCCAGGTATGATTTAAAACTCGTTCAAGGACGAATGTTTGTTCAAGAAGGGGAGAACGTAACGACATGGCCAATCATTTAGTTTATTAGAGCCTTGTTCCATATTTGATGCTTCTCGTATTCTTGTTTGTCGTTTTATGAATTGCGGGGATGGTTAGTTTGGTTTCAAGAATGTTTTGGTATTAATTGGAATACTTAGCACCATAGTTGGAAGTTTAAGTTGTAAGAGTTGACCAAAGCTTGACTTTCGACTAGATGGCCTCGGATTGGTGTTTTGATGGTTCTATTGGTTAGTTATGTCATTTGGAACTTGTGTGCAAGTTTGGATGTAATCCGGATTGGTTAGGCATGAACCAGAAGCTTGGATAGAAGATTAGTAGCTTATGAACTTAAGGGAGGTTCAATTTGTGGTGTTATCATCGATTCATAGATATGATGATCTTGCATGTATTTGAAGGCTTTGGATAGGTCCTGGTAGGGTTTACGAACTTGTTGGTATGATTGGATGGGTTCTGGGTGGCTCGGGTGAGTTTCAGACCACCCGGAGCTTGTTTGAGATTGCAAATGTTTTGATGGTGTCTGGTAATGTTCGCGATTGTGGAGAAGGTATAGCAATTGCGAAAGCTTAGTCAGGGCAGCTGTGATTTTGTTTTTCATGTTCATTAACAACAGGTTGCGTTGGTGAAGTGTTGTGGTCAGTGGCCTTCACATTCGCGCTTCAACGCTCGTGTTCATATAGAGGCAAGGCATGCTAGGACTTGGCAAGAGGTTAGCCATCACGTTCGCGGGGTTAAGGTCCCGTTCGCGTAGGTTTGGGAAGCCAGTGAATCGCGTACACTGGTGGTTGACCGCTTTCGCGAAGGGTCTTTTTGGGAAGTAGCTGATTATGCTTTGTGAACGCGAGGCTTGGGTTACTTTCGTGAATGGTATCATTGGGTAGACTCTATTAAGTTTCTATTTCAAGACTTTAGCCTAGTCTCTCATATTTTGAACCCTAGACTTGTAGAGAGGCGATTTTTGAAGAGGATTTTCACACAAGGAAAGGGGGTAAGAGATCTCTACTTTATTTTGATATTATATCTTGTTCACCATAGATTTTTGTACATAGATTATGGGATTTGAAAAAAAAAATTGGGAGCTTTGGTGTTAACTTTTGGAGAGTAAAAAATGGAGGCTTGAACAACGATTCGGAATTTTGTCGGATTTAGAAAAGTGAACCCGGATTGACTTTTTGGTTGACATTGTGAAATTGGATAAAGATCAAAGTTCTATTGTTTGAAATTGATTCCTTTAGTCTTGTTTGACATTATTGTGTTTGATTTTTTGCTTTATTTGACCCGTCGAAGGCCGATTCGAGAGGCAATGACTTTTTGTAGTATTGATTCTCGCGCATTTGAGGTAAGTATCTTTCCTAGGCTTTGATTGAGGGTATTTTCTGTTATGATGTTTTTCTAAATGTTGGGGGTAACGCATATGCAAGGTGGCGAGAAGATATACGCACACCGTGTTTATTCGTGATCCGGGTAGATTCTAGGCTCTTATATTCCTTGCTTGGCTATAATGCTTTCTCGATATCGTGTTTTCATACACTTATTGACTACGTGAGATATTATCCATGCTAGAAATCATGTCTAGGTCATTGGTTATTTGTTGGAGACATGTTAGGGCTATTTTGTTATATTGACTATTTGCCTTAGTCGAAGTCATATTCTTCAATCTTGATATTATATCCGTATGTTATATCTCTATATCTGTGAATTATTTTATGTTATCTCACATGTTGATATTATCCTTGCGTGTGCGACACCAATTTGAGCTAAGTTGTGGCACGTTGGTTCATTGGTATTATGATTTTGGTACTGTGAGATGTTGGCATATTGAGACTGAGCAGATTGATGACTAATTCTGGGCCATAGAGTCGTATTAATATTGGTTGTGAGGGACACTTGTGTTAGGCCCCTTAGTGGCAGAGTAATATTGATCATTGACATTTGATCCAATCAGTGCTTGGGCTAGGATCCGCCCCTCTGGAGTTAGGTCTAATCCTATGAGTACAGACACTCGATATTTTCTTAGTGAGGGACTTTATACCAGACACTCATACAATACTAAGTGTATGTGTGCGTGTGTGATGATTCCGGGGCTTCGAGCCAGGCACCTTGAGCATGCAGAGAGTATGGTTGATAGGTATTTGTGCCAGGCATTATGCATGTGCTAAGATTGAGTTCACCTGATGGTAAAATTGTGAAGTTGTTGAGTTCGGCATGAATACTTGTCTTTGAGGCATAGAATTGTATCTTCCTGATACCAACTTGTCACGACCCTAAACTGACCCGGTCGTGATGGCACCTATCGTGGAACTAGGCCAGCCGACACAATTCCCAAATCTAACCATTTTTCTATAAGATTCATTTTTAAGCCATTTATTTAATCAGATATATCGTAATGTAAGTCTTAATGAACAGTGTGGAAGAAAAATAACACAAGCCCGACATCGGGGTGTCTCAAGTTACGAGCATCTACTAAGGTCTAAATATAACGAAGAGTCTAAAACAAATGTATTAAATACAGTCTAAGGATGACAAGAGGGAGAAAAGCAGTGCTGGAAATGTCGGGCAGCTACCTTGCTAACTCCAATGACTCTGCCACTGAGCAATCAACACCCGCTACCGGGTTCAGAACTACCTAAATCTGCACACAAGGTGCAAGGAGTAATGTGAGTACGCCAACTCCGTAAGTAATAAAAGTAAATGAAAGCTGAGCAGTAAGAAAACACGTAAGCCACGTCATAACGCTACAGAAAATGCAGTACATTTCCAAAACAGTATAGAAATCATTTACTTCGTAAATCATGCTCAGTTTCGGTAAAACCTTTTAAAACAACTTTCAATATTTTCAAATGAGTGATAAAACAGTGAGTAAAAATGATGGAAACATAAACAACCTCTCGGGCAAAACATGTACCATAAATCGCCCCTCGGGCATAATATCAACAGAACCAGCCCCTCGGGCTACCTCACAATCACTCGTAATCAGCCCCTCGGGCATAACATTAATCAAGAACCGCCCCTCGGGCAACATGGATCAAGAACAACCCCTCGGGCTTCAATATGAAACAACAACCGCCTCTCGAGCTACAACACACCACTCACACTGGGTGCCCGCGCTCACTGGGGGTGTACAGACTCCGGAGGGGCCCTTTACGGCCCAAGCGCAATAACAAGCCATCCCGTGGCATAATCAAATAGGCTCTCGGCCTCATATCAATCACAAGCCACCTCATGGCATAATAAATCAGGCCATCAGCCTCTCATATATCATAAATCAGTACCACATGCTGCGGCACGCAGCCCGATCCCATGATATCCTCACAACACAGGCCCTCGGCCTCACTCAGTCAGATCTCACTCAAGCCCCTCGGGCAGACAGTAAAACAAGTACTCGGCTCAAAATCATTTATGAAATAAAAAGGAGTGAATAAAACAGAGTTATGAAAACAGTAAGTACATAGCATGACTAAGTGTAAACATTAAACCAAAACAATGAGGTAAAACACTAGTAAAAGCCCCTAAGGGACCAAACAATCGGCACAAGGCCAAGACACAGCATTAGCCCCAAACACAATAATATTTTCCAAAACATAGCAATATCAAATAGTTTCCAAGTAAAATACGCGACTTAATAGTCATACGGGATGGACCAAGTCACAAATCCCCAACGATGCATGACCCCACACTCGTCATCTAGCGTGTACGTCACCTCAAAGTAGCACAACGATGTGAAATTCGGGGTTTCATACCCTCAGAACAGTATTTACAATCATTACTTACCTCAATCCGGTCCAAACTCTAGCCCGCGATGCCTTTGCCTCTCAAATCGGCTTCTGGATGCTCCAAATCTAGCCAAAAACAGTACCATACAATCAAAATATGCTAAGGAACAAAGCCCACTCGAAAATAACCAATTTACATCAAAAATCCCGAAATTGGCCAAACCCGACCCCCGGGCCCAAGCCTCAGAATTCGATAAAAATCATATCAATAGAATCTTTACACTCTCACGAATTTATACATATCAAATAAATCCAAATCCAACCACAAATGACCCCTCAAATCCTCAAATCAAAGTCTCAAATTCTAAGCCCTAACTCTCAAATATTTGGCTTTAAATCCCACTAATTTCGTGTTTAAGCAAGTAAGAATCAACATAGGATCGAGTTTTAGGTTCAAAAATCTTACCTCAAAGAAGGTCTCTTGAATTCCCTCTTCAATTTGCTCTCAAACTCCAAAACCGAGTCAAAATGGTGAAACTTAGACCCAAAGTCGTGAAAACGGCCTTTTAAACATTTTGCCCAGCGACATCAATTCCTTCTTTGTGAACGCGGTCAAATCCTCGCGTTCACAAAGAATAGAATTCCGTTGACCAAAAATCCTCTTACGCGAATGCGACCTCTAGCTCACGAACGTGAAGCTTCAGCTTCCCAGACCATTGCGAACGCGACTCCAAACTCGCGAACGTGAAACACAAACGAACCTGGACCCAGCTGCTCCCATTTACTCTACCTGAACGTGGGAGACTCATCGCGTTCGCGGTGAACACTGGACCAAACCCTTAGCGAAAGCGGGACCAAAATCGCGAACGCGAAGGCCAAATTTCCAGCCTCACTACTCATCCCTTCGCAAGCGCGAGAGCCCTCTCGCGAACGTGAAGGCCAAAGTTCTGCAACACACAGAGCAGAAAATCTACAAGTTCTCCAAACAAGATTTGATCCGTTTAACCACCCGAAACTCACCCGAGGCCCTCGGGACCTCAACCAACCATGCCAACATATCCCATAAAATCATTCAAACTTGTTCCAACCTTCGGAACGCTCAAAACAACATCAAAACACCAAATTCACATCGGATTCAAGCCTAAGAACTCCAAGAACTTCCAAATTCCGCTTTCGATCAAAAAGTCTATCAAACCTCGTCCGAATGACCTGAAATTTTCACACACGTAACAAATGACACAACGGACCTACTCCAACTTCCGGTATTCCATTCCGACGCCTATATCAAAATCTCACCTATCAACCGAAAATCGTCAAAATTCCAATTTCGCCAATTCAAGCCTAAATCAACTCTGGACTTCCAAAACACATTCCAATCACGCTCCTAAGTCCTAAATCACCTAATGGAGCTAACCAAATAATAAAAATCTAAATCCGAGATCAAATACTAAAAAGTCAAAACTTGGTCAAACCTTTCAAATTTAAAGCTTCAAACTGAGAATTGTTCTTCCAAATCTATTCCAATTATCCTGAAAACCAAAACCGACGATTTACATGAGTCATAATACATCATGCGGGGCTAGTCATGCCTGAGAACTGGCGAGCGAAGTGCAAAAGCTCAAAACGACCGGTCGAGTCATTACACATATATATTGATGCGGCGCGCATCCTGATCCCACCAATTCTCCCTTATTACTCCGTATAAATTTAAATAAAGTAAGTAGTATATGTTTGTTGTTGAGTGCAACCCGATCCCACCAATCCTTTTTTATTCTTCCTTAACAATACAATAAGAGCAATAGGATATATATCG
The DNA here is from genome assembly GCF_001879085.1 of Nicotiana attenuata. Taxonomy (NCBI): domain Eukaryota; kingdom Viridiplantae; phylum Streptophyta; class Magnoliopsida; order Solanales; family Solanaceae; genus Nicotiana; species Nicotiana attenuata. Next base: position 161,354 of record NW_017672317.1, read on the forward strand.
CCATATCAGTAACAACATGATCATCCTCCCTTATTACTCCTTGTTGCGGCGTGCAACCCGATCCCACCAGTCCACCCTTATTACTCCTCAATATATATATATATATATATCACCCTTATTCCTCCTGTTGTGGCGTGCAACCCAATGCCACATGTCCATCCTTATTACTCCTTGTTGCAGCGTGCAACCCGATCCCACCAGACATGTCACAACCCCGGTTCGCCCTCCGTGAACCATCGTGACGACACCTAGTCCCTATGACTAGGTAAGCCTAATAATGAAAAAAATAAACCAATTTGCGGAAGAAAAATAGATAAAACTGAAATAGTGAATAAAACAGTGTTTAATAGTGCCGCTCTGCATACACAATATCAACTCTCAAACACTACTACTTTTCCCAAAACCCGGAATCTCATGATCACAAGCCTTTGAATGTCAAATAATATCTAACTCCAGAATATCTAACAAAGAAGGAAAAATACAGAAGGGCTAATACTTAAAGCAAGAGTAGAAAGGGACTCTTCGGTCTGCGGACGCGGCAGATATACCTCGGAGTCTTTACAACGCCTCGCCTCGAGCGTAATGAGTCTGAGTCGCAGTACCTGTATCTGCACATGAAAAACATGCGCAGGAAGGGCATGAGTACACCACAGCGGTACTCAGTAAGTGCAAAGCCTAACCTCGGTCGGGTAGTGACGAGGAAGGTTAGGGCCCTACTAATGATAAATAAAATATAAGGTTCGACAGTGTAGAAAAGAACAGTATAAATAAGTACAACAGTAAAAGTATCATAGGATATAAAGATAACTACAACTGAAATAGAGGCAAAAACAATCACAAGGAATACCACTTTTCACAAGGATAATAACCGGGGGATCTCTCAGTATCTCGAGGATCTCTTAGTATCCTCAATATATGCTAGGGATCTCTTGGTATCCCGAGGATCTCTTGGTATCCTCAATATACGTTAGGGATATCTTGGTATCCCGAGGATCTCTTGGTATCCTCAATATACGTGCCAGGGATCTCTCGGTATCCCGCACCTCAGCTCAATCATAAATACGTACAGGGGACCTCCCGGGATGCCTTCCCGTAGTCCCAAAGTAAAACACACAACAATAGCAACAAGAATTCTCAATTAAACTCAACTTCATACCAAAGTAAAACAAATAATCCTAACCTAGCATGCTTCACGTAATACAAATAAGGCAGTTAAAGCAAATAGAGCAATTTAGTCAATTAGACATGCTTCTCCACGCCAATAGCAGGCTTAAATTTCCAAATAGTGTAAGCAAGAAAGGAAAAACACAATTAAAGCTATTTTAATGAAAACAGGATTTTCAACAATTAGCTTAAGTACACACTCGTCACCTCACGTACAGGCATTTCAATTATCACAATACCAATCCTAAGGGGAATGTTCCCCACACAAGGTTAGACAAGCCACTTACCTCGAACCGGCTCAATAATCAACCCGAGACCACGTTCTTGCCACGAGTACTCGACTCCAAATGGCACAAATCTATTAACATTTGCATAATGTAAATAACATTTCAAGTAACTGATTCTACAAAGAAATTCTAAGCTAATACGCGAAATTAGGTAGAAATGACCAAACGCCTCTTGGTCCCATGTCTCGGAATCGGTTAAAATTTATATTTCCAGAATCTTCACACTCTCACGAGTTCATTCATACCAAAAGTACCAAAATCGGACATCAATTGGTCCCTCAAATCATTAATCAAAGGTCTATAATTAACAAAGCCCTAACCCTCAATTTGCCACTGATTTTCCTTAAATTTTCATGCTTATGATGATAAAAAATCACTATAATAACGAGTTTAGGTTCCAAGAATCTTACCTCCTCGAAGCTCTCTTGAATCCCCTCTCACAATCTCCCAAAAGCTCACTTCTCGGATGAAAATGGTGAAAGAATAGCTCAAATTTGCGAAGGCAACTATTTGGGTGTTCTGCCCAGCAATCCCGCATCTGCGGTCCAAAAATCGCATCCGCGATACCGCTTCTGCGGTTGGGGAACCGCTTCTGCGGTTCTCACTTAAAACCTCCCCGCCACACCTACGACCCAAAATCCGCGTCTACGGTCACGCGGGTGCGGTACTTATGCTGCTTCTGCGGTTCCTGGCCCCTTCCTCATCTGCCGCTTCTACGGCTGGATTCTGCATCTGCGGGAGTCGCAGCTGCCCTCAGCCGCAGATGCGGTTATGACAACAGTTATAGCTTCAGCTGCAACTCCAAACTCCAAACTCCAAACCCTTCCGTGAACCATCCGAAATCATCCCGAGGCCCCCGAGACCTCAACCAAAAGCACAAACATGTCTAATAACACTGCCCAAACTTGTACCAATCCTTAAAAAACCTAAAACAACATTGAAATGACGAATCAACCACAGATTCAAGCCTAAGAACACCAAAACTCTAAAAATATGCTTTCGATCAAAAAGTCTATCAAACCTCCTCCGAATGACCCAAAATGTTGCACACACATCACATTCAACACTACGGAGCTACTCCAACTTCTGGAATTCCATTCTGACCCTCTGATCAAAATCTCACTATCGAACCGGAAACTTCAAAAATCCATCTTTCGGCATTTCAAGTCTAAATTAGCTACGGACCTCCAAAACACAATCCGAACACGCTCCTAAGCCCGAAATCACCCAACGGAGCTAACGGAACCATCGGAATTCAATTGCGAGGCCGTCTTCACATTGTTACAACTACGGTCAAATTTCCAACACTTAAGCTCTCGTTTAGGGACTAAGTATCCCAAAACTCTCCAAAACTCAAAACCGAACATCCCGGCAATTCAAAATAGCAAAAATAAACACGGGGAAAGCAGTTAATAGAGGATGGGGGCATTAATTCATAAGACGACTGGCCGGGTCGTCACAAGACAACATCAATTCTCCCTTATTCCTCCTCAACATCTTAACAACCCTGTATAGTTTAAAATCAACAACAACAATAACAACAACAACAATAACCCAATCACAGGGATTTCCACCACCAAGAGTATGAGTACATGGAAACAAGAGAGAATACGGAAAAAACCAAGAAGCGCCACAACCTTTACAAAACAACAAGACATATTAGGCACATGATAACTACACCGACAACCATAACAATTTGGACACATAGCATATATGCACGGGATCATTCACAATCAAGAGATAACAAAAATAATAAGGAGGACAAACATTTCAATTAAGCAAAATAAGGTCCAAGTAACAAGTAAGAGTTAGACGAAAGCTAACAACATCCTCGACCGGCTGACCCCGCCACTGAACCTTCACGGATGCAATGTTCTTTGACCTCGGCTTTCAAATCTGCCTGTCCAATATCGCCACTGGCTCTTCAACATAATATACCTCCGGAGCATCGAGACATGAAATATCGAATGAACTCCTGCCAAGCTAGGAGGTAAGACAAGCTCGTAAGCAACCTCCCCAGCACACCTCTATATTTCGAAAGGGCCAATAAACCTCGGACTCAACTTCCCCTTCTTCCCAAATCTCATGTCGCCTTTCATAGGCGAAACCCAAAGCAGAACCCACTCTCCAACCATATAGGAAACATCACGAACCTTCCGGTCCACGTAACTCTTCTGTCTGGACTTGGCTGTACGGTCTCTGTCCTGAATCACCTTGACTTTCTCCAAAGCATCCTGAACCAAGTCTGTGCCCAACAATCTAGCCTCACCCAACTCGAACCAACCCACTGGAGATCAATACCGCCTACCATATAAAGCCTCATACTCCACCGGAGATCAATATCACATATGCACGGAGCATATCCTCAAGAATCCGGATAGTACGCTCGGACTATCCGTCCATCTTAGGTGAAATATTATGCTCAACTCCACCCGAGTACCTAACTCATGCTGTACGGCTCTCTAGAATCGCAATGTAAACTGAGTACCTCTGTCTAAAATGATGGAAACTGGAATACCATGCAGACGAACAATCTACCGTATATAAATCTCCGCTAATCGCTTCGTAGAATAGGTAGTACACACAGGAATGAAATGCGCGGAGTTGGTCAGCCGATCCACAATAACCCAAATGGCATCGAACTTCCTCAAAGTCCGTGGGAGCCCAGATACGAAGTCCATGGTGAACCGCTCCCAGTTCCACTCTGGAATCTCTATCTGCTGAAGCAACCCACTTGGTCTCTGGTGCTCATACTTCACCTGCTGATAATTAAGGCACTGAGCTACAAAATTAACCATATCTTTCTTCATCCGCCTCCACCAGTAGTGCTATCTCAAATCCTGATACATCATCCCGGATGAATGGAATGCCGCGAACTAGGGGCCTCCTCTAGAATCAGCTCCCGAAGCCCATCAACATTGGGTACACAAACTCGACCCTGCATCCTCAATACCCCGTCATCACCAATAGTCACATCTCAAGCATCGACATGCAACACTTTGTCCTTGAGGACAAGAAAATGAGGGTCATCAAACTGACGCTCCCGAATACGATCAAACAAGGAAGATTGAGAGACCACGCAATCTAGAACTTGACTGGGCTCCGAAAGGTCCAACCTCACAAACTGGCTGGCTAAGGCCTGAACATCCATCGCCATGGGCCTCTCTACTGCTGGTAAATAAGCCAAACTCCAAAAACTCTCTACCCAATGGCTCAAAGCATCGGCACCACATTGGCCTTGCCCGGGTGATACAAAATAGTAATATCATAATCCTTCAGCAGCTCTAGCCCTCTGATGCAAATTAAGGTCCTTCTGCTTGAACAGATAATGCAAACTTCGATGATCAGTATAAATCTCACAAAGCACGCCGTACAAGTAATGACGCCAGATATTCAAGGCGTGAACAATAGCAGCTAACTCAAGATCATAGACAGGGTAATTCTTCTCATGTATCTTCAATTGTCTGGACGCGTAGGCAATTACCCTACCGTCCTGCATCAATAGCGCTCCAAGGCAAACTCTCGAGGCATCATAATATACAATATAAGACCCCAAACTGGTAGGCAATATCAAAACTGGGGCTGTAGTTAAAGCTATCTTGAGCTTCTGAAAGCTTTCCTCGCACTCTTCCGTCCACTGGAACGGAGTACCCTTCTGGGTTAGTCTGGTCATAGGTGCTGCAATAGATGAAAACCCCTGAAAAAATCGACGGTAATAACCTGCCAAGCCAAGGAAACTGCGGATCTCTATAGCTGAGGATGGTCTGCGCCAACTCTGCACTGCCTCCACTTTCTTCGGATCCACCTGAATACCCTCACTCGAGACCGCGTGACCCAAGAACGCCACGGAATCCAACCAAAACTTAGATTTCGAGAACATAGCATATAGTTTCTTCTCTCTCAAGGTCTAAAGCACTATCCTCAGGTGCTGCTCATGATCTTCCCGACTCCGGGAATATACCAGAATGTCATCAATAAAAACAATCACGAATGAGTCAAGATATGGCCGGAAAACACTGTGCATCAGATGCATGAAGGTTGCTGGGGCATTAGTCAGCCCAAATGACATAAGAAGGAACTCGTAATGACCACACCGAGTCATGAAGGCAGTCTTCGGGATACATTGGGCCGAATGAATCCCTTATCAAGTAATTCCTGCAACTGCTCCTTCAACTCCTTCAACTCAGGAGGAGCCATACGGTACGGAGGAATAGAAATAGGCTGAGTGCCCGGCAACAGATCAATTCCAAAATCAATATCTCTATCGGGCGACATGCCTGGAAGGTGAGCTGGGAACACATCAGAGAAATCCCGTACTATTGGGACTGGATCAATAGAAGGGGTATCCATACTGACATCTCTCACATAAGCTAGATACATGTCACACCCATTCTCAACCATACGGTGAGCCTTAAGGAAAGAAATAACTCTACTGAGAGCGTGATCTAAAGCACCCCTCCACTCAACATGCGGAACACCTGGCATAGCAAGCGTCACAGTTTTGGCGTGACAATCAAGAATAGCATAATGGGGTGACAACCAGTCCATGCCCAAGATAATATTAAAATCAACCATGCTGAGTAACAATAAATTAGCTCTGGTCTCAAAACCACTAAGAGCAACCAAACACGGCCGATAAACGCGGTCCATAACAAGAGAATCTCCCACAGGAGTAGAAACATAAATAGGGGAACTCAAAGAATCCCAAGACACACCCAAACGCAGAGCAAAATAAGAAGACACATAAGAATAAGTGAAGCCTGGATCGAATAGAACCGATGCATCTCTGTGACTGACCAAGATAGTACATGTGATGATAGAATCGGTGGCGACAGCCTCAGTACGGGAAGGAAGAGCATAGTATCTGGCCTGGCCTACCCCTCGAGGGCGACCTCTACCTCCCCGACCTCCATCTCTAGCTGGTTGAGCAGGTGGGGTAGTGACTGGTGCAGTGATCATAGCCTGAGAACTCCGCGGGGCGCACTGTGGCTGAGACGTCTGTGAAGGTGCAGCCCTCCCAAGTCTAGGAAAATCCCTCACCACATGACGGGTGTTACCACACTCAAAAAATGCTCTGGGAGGACGTGGCAGCTATGAATGGCTCAGGCCAGCTACTGATTGGCCACTGGAAGCACCCCGTGTAGGAGGCGCACTAGATACTGGAGGTGCATATAAGGCTCCTGAGGTCTGGGAGGAGCTGGAGTACCACTGGCTGCTGCAAGAGCTAAATGAACGAGGCGACTCATATAACCCCTACCATGACGACCTGCAGCTGGGGCACGGGCACCAGAATAATAGCCCGACTCTCGGGACCTCTTGGCCTCCCTCTCCTCTCTATCCCTAGCATGCATGCCCTCAATCCTCCCAGCAATGCTCACCACCTGCTGATAAGAAATATCCATCTCTAGCTCACGAGCCATGCTAGACCTGATGCTGGGAATAATCCCCTCAATAAACCGGCGAACCTTCTCGCGAACCGTAGAGACCAAAGTTGGTGCATGTCTAGCCAAGTTGGTGTAACGGACAACATACTCCGAGACAGTCATAGTACCCTGGCACAAATGCTCAAATTTCGCGCGCCAGGCGTCCCTGAGACTCTGGGGGACATACTCCTTCGTGAACATATCTGAAAACTGAGACCTACTCAGGGAAGCTGCCTCATCCAGACTGTCTAACTCATAAGCACGCCACCACTGATAGGCGGCTCCTCGAAGCTGGAAGGTAGTGAAGGAAACCCCGCTCGATCCTGATATGCCCATAGTACGGAGGATATGGTAGCACTCCTCAAGAAATCCAAGGGTATCATCTGAGGCTAGCCCGCTCAAAGTGGGAGACTGATACTTCTTGAACCACTCAAGCCTCTTCTGCTCCTCCTCTGAAACTACTGCCCTCTCCTCGGGCTGAGCTTGGGCTACCGGCTGTACAGGAATAGCCTCTGGGACTTTATCAACATGCACTCGCTGCTCAGGAGTGCGGGCGGCAGGAGTTTATGCTCCTCCCCCGGCCTGGGATATAGCTGCAGCAAGGGGAAGCAACCCTACCTGAGCTAGAGTGGTGTACATAGTCATAAACTGCGCCAGAGTCTACTGGAGAGCTGGAGTAGTAGTAGCAGACATATCAGGTGTCTGGACTCCGGCTGGTACTGCTGGTGGTACCTCGACGGTAGCTCGTGCGGGTGCTTTGGCTGCACCACGAGCACGTCCTCGGCCTCTACCCCGGCCCCAGCCCCGGCCCCGGCCTCTGACGGCTCCATTAGGGGACGCTGGTGCCTGATCATCTCGAGTGGCACGTGTCCTCACCATCTGGGAGATTATAGAAGATAGAGTTTAGAATTGTGACATTAAAATCTTGCACGACAAGGAAATAAAATGAAGTGGAATTTTCCTAACAGTTACATAGCCTCTCGTAGATAAGTAAAGACGTCTCCGTACCGATCAGCGAGACTCAAATAAACCGGCTTGTGATTCATGACTCCTATAAACTGAGAGCTCTGATACTAACTTGTCACGTCCCCGGTTCGCCCTCCGTGAACCATCGTGACAGCACCTAGTCCCTACGACTAGGTAAGCCTAATAATGCGGCAAATAAACCAATTTGCGGAAGAAAAACAGATAAAACCGAAATAGTGAATAAAATAGTATTTAATAGTGCCGCTCAACATACACAACATCAACTCTCTAACACTAGTACTTTTCACAAAACCCGGAATCTCATGATCACAAGCCTTTGAATGTCTAATAATATCTAACTCCAGATTGTCTATCAAAGAAGGAAAAATACAGAAAGGCTAATACTTAAAGCAAGAGTAGAAAAGGACTCTTCGGTCTCCGGACGTGGCAGATATACCTCGGAGTCTCTACAACGCCTCGGCTCGAGCGTAATGAGTCTGAGTCGCAGTACCTGGATCTGCACATGAAAAACATTCGCGGGAAGGGTATGAGTACACCAAAGTGGTACTCAGTAAGTGGCAAGCCTAACCTCGGTCGGGTAGTGACGAGGAAGGTCAGGGCCCTATACAGGATAAATAAAATATCAGGTTCGACGGTGTAGAAAAGAACAGTATAAATAAGTACAGCAGTAAAAGTATCACAGGATATAAAGATAACTACAACTGAAAGATAGGCAAAAACAATCACAAGGAATACCACTCTTCACAAGGATAATAACCGGGGGATCTCTCAGTATCCCGTGGATCTCTTAGTATCCTCAATATATGCTAGGGATCTCTTGGTATCCCGAGGATCTCTTTGTATCCTCAATATACGTTAGGGATCTCTCGGTATCCCGCACTTCAGCTCAATCATATATACGGACAGGGGATCTACCGGGATGCCTTCCCGTAGTCCCAAAGTAAAACACACAACAATAGCAAATGGAATACTTAATTAAACTCAACTTCATACCAAAATAAAACAGATAATCCGAACCTAGCATGCTTCACGTAATATAAACAAGGCAGTTAAAGCAAACAGAGCAATTTAGTCAATTAGACATGCTTCTCCAGTCTAATAGCAGGCTTAAATTTCCAAACAGTGTAAGCAAGAAAGGAAAAACACAATTAATGTTATTTTAATAAAAACAGGATTTTCAACAATTAGCACAAGTACGCACTTGTCGCCTCACGTACAAGGCATTTCAATTATCACAATACCAATCCTAAGGGGAATGTCCCCCACACAAGGTTAGACAGCCACTTACCTCGAACCGGCTCAATAATCAACCCAAGACCACGTTCTTGCCACGAGTAATCGACTCCAAATGGCCCAAATCTCTTCAATTCAATTGCATAATGTAAATAACATTTCAAGTAACTGATTCTACAAAGAATTCTAAGCTAATACGCGAAATTAGGTAAATATGACCAAAATGCCCGTCGGGCGCACGTCTTGGAATCGGGTAAAATTTATATTTCCAGAATCTTCACACTCTCTCGAGTTCATCATACCAAAAGTACCAAAATAGGACCTCAATTGATCGCTCAAATCATTAATCAAAGCTCTGTAATCAACCAAGCCCCAACCCTAAATTTGCCACTGATTTTCCTTAAATTTTCATGCTTAGGATGATTAAAATCACTATAATAACGAGTTTAGGTTCCAAGAATCTTACCTCCTCGAAACTCTCTTGAATCCCCTCTCAATATCTCCCAAAAGCGCACTTCTTGGATGAAAATGGTGAAAGAATTGCTCAAATTTGTGAAGGCAATTATTTATGTGTTCTGCCCCGCAATCCCGCATCTCCGGTACAAAAATCGTATCCGCGATATCGCTTCTGGGGTTGGGGAACCGCTTCTGCGCTTCTCACTTAAAACCTCCCCGCCGCACTTGCGACCCAGAATCCGCATCTGTGGTCACGCAGGTGCGATATTTATGCCGCTTCTGCGGTTCTTGGCCCCTTCCTCAGCTGCCGATCCTGCGGCATGATTCCGCATCTGTGGGAGTCGTACCTGCGGCCTCTCAGCCGTAGATGCGGTTATGACAGCAGTTATAGCTTCAGCTGCAACTCTTAACACCAAATCCTTCCGTGAACCATCCGAAATCATCCCGAGGCCCACGGGACCTCAACCAAAAGCACAAACAAGTCTAATAACACTGCCCAAACTTGTACCAATCCTTAAAACACCTAAAACAACATTGAGACGACGAATCAACCACGGATTCAAGCCTAAGAACTCCAAAACTCTAAAAATACGCTTTCGATCAAAAAGTCTATCAAGCCTCGTCCGAATGACCTGAAATTTTGTACACACAATGCATTCAACACTACGGAGCTACTCCAACTTCCGGAATTCCATTCCGACCCTCGCATCAAAATCTCACTATCAAACCGTAAACTTCAAAAATCTATCTTTCGGCATTTCCAGCCTAAATTAGCTACAGACCTCCAAAACACAATCCGAACACCCTCCTAAGCCCGAAATCACCCAATGGAGCTAACGGAACCATCAGAATTCCATTTCGAGGACGTCTTCACACTGTTCCAACTACGGTTTTCCAACACTTAAGCTTTCGTTTAGGGACTAAGTGTCCCAAAACTCTCCAAAACTCAAAACCGAACATCCCGACAATTCAAAATAGCAGAAATAAAAACGGGGAAAGCAGTTAATAGGGGATTCGGGCATTAATTCTTAAGACGACCGGCCCGGTCGTCACAAGACAACATCAATTCTCCCTTATTCTTCCTCAACATCTCAACAACCCAGTATAGTTTAAAATCAACAACAACAAGAACAACAACAATTCAACAACCTAATCACAGGGATTTCTACCACTAAGAGTATGAGTACACGGCAACAAGAGAAAAAACGGAAAAAACCAAGAAGCACCACAACCTTTACAAAACACAAGACATGTAAGGCACATGATAACTACACCGACAACCACAACAATTTGGACACATAACATATATGCACGGGATCATAGAGGAATTCACAATCAAGAGATAACAAAAATAATAAGGAGGAAAAACATTTCAATTAAAGAAAATAAGGGCCATGTAACAAGTAAGAGTTAGACGAAAGCTAACAACATCCTCGACCGGCTGACCCCGCCACTGAACCTTCACGGATGCAATGTTCTTTGACCTCAGCTTTCGAATCTGCCTGTCCAATATCACCACTGGCTCCTCAACATAAGATAGATCCTTGTCCAATTGGACTGAACTGAAATCCAACACGTGTGACGGATCACTGTGATACCTCCAGAGCATCGAGAGATGAAATACCGGATGAACTCCTGCCAAGCTGGAGGTAAGGCAAGCTCGTAAGCAACCTCCCCAACACACCTCTATATTTCGAAAGGGCCAATAAACCTCAGACTCAACTTCCCCTTCTTCCCAAATCTCATAACGCCCTTCATAGGAGAAACCCAAAGCAGAACCCGCTCTCCAACCATATAGGAAACATCACGAACCCTCCGCTCCACGTAACTCTTCTGTCTGGACTTGGGTATACGGTGTCTATCCTGAATCACCTTGACACTCTCCAAAGCATCCTGAACCAAGTCGGTGCCCAATAATCTAGCCTCACTCGGGTCGAACCAACCACTGGAGATCAGCACCGCCTACCATATAAAGCCTCATGCGGTGCCATCTTAATGTTGTACTAATAGTTGTTGTTGTAGGAAAACTCTACCAATGGAAAGAACTGATCCCAAGACTCTCCAACTACATCACATATGCACAGAGCATATCCTCAAGAATCTGGATAGTACGCTCGGACTATCCGTCCATCTCAGGGTGAAATGTTGTGCTCAACTCCACCCGAGTACCTAACTTATGCTGTACGACTCTCTAGAATCGCGATGTGAACTGAATACCTCTGTCTGAAATGATGGAAACCGGAATACCATGCAGACGAACAATCTACTGAATATAAATCTCCGCTAATCGCTTCGAAGAATAGGTAGTACACACAGGAATGAAATGCGCGGAGGTTGTCAGCCGATCCATAATAACCCAAATGGCATCGAACTTCCTCAAAGTCCGTGGGAGCCCAGATACGAAGTCCATGGTGATCCGCTCCCAGTTCCACTCTGGAATCTCTATCTGCTGAAGCAACCCACCCGGTCTCTGGTGCTCATACTTCACCTGCTGATAATTAAGGCACTGAGCTACAAAATCAACTATATCTTTCTTCATCCACCTCCACCAGTAGTGCTGTCTCAAATCCTGATACATCATCCCGGATGAATGGAATACCGCGAACTATGGGCCTCCTCTAGAATCAGCTCCCAAAGCCCATCAACATTTGGTACATAAACTCGACCCTGCATCCTCAATACCCCATCATCACCAATAGTCGCATCTCGAGCATCGCCATGCAACACTTTGTCCTTGAGGACAAGCAAATGAGGGCCATCAAACTGACGTTCCCGGATACGATCAAACAAGGAAGATCGAGAGACCACACAAGCTAGAACTCGACTAGGCTCCGAAAGGTCCAACCTCACAAACTGGCTGGCTAAGGCCTGAACATCCATCGCCATGGGCCTCTCTGCTGCTGGTAAATAAGCCAAACTCCACAAACTCTCTGCCCGACGGCTCAAAGCATCAGCCACCACATTGGCCTTGCCCGGGTGATAAAAAATAGTGATATCATAATCCTTCAGCAGCTCTAGCCATCTCCTCTGACGCAAATTAAGGTCTTTCTTCTTGAACAGATGCTGCAAACTCCGGTGATCAGTATAAATCTCACAAGGCACACCGTACAAGTAATGACGCCAGATATTCAAGGCGTGAACAATAGCAGCTAACTCAAGATCATGGACCGGGTAATTCTTTTCATGTATCTTCAACTGTCTAGATGTGTAGGCAATCACCCTACCGTCCTAAATCAATACCGCTCCAAGGCCAACTCTCGAGGCATCACAATATACAATATAAGACCCCGAACCGGTAGGCAATATCAAAACTAGGGCCATAGTTAAAGATGTCTTGAGCTTCTGAAAGCTCTCCTCCCACTCTTCCGTCCACTTGAACAGAGCACCCTTCTGGGTCAGTCTGGTCATAGGTGTTGCAATAGATGAAAACCCCTGAACAAATTACGGTAATAATCCGCCAAGCCAAGAAAACTACGAATCTCTATAGCTGAGGATGGTCTGGGACAACTTTGCACTGCCTCCACTTTCTTTGGATCCACCTGAATACCCTCACTCGAGACCATGTGACCCAAGAACGCCACGAAATCCAACAAAAACTCACATTTCGAGAACTTAGCATATAGTTTCTTCTCTCTCAAGGTCTGAAGCACTGTCCTCAGGGGCTGCTCATGATCTTCCCAACTCCGACAATATACTAGAATGTCATCAATAGAAATAATCATGATTGAGTCAGGATATGGCCAGAAAACACTGTGCATCAGATGCATGAAGGCTGCTGGGGCATTAGTCACCCCAAATGACATAACAAGGAACTCGTAGTGACCATACCGAGTCCTGAAGGCGGTCTTCGGGATATCTGGCTCCCGAATCTTCAACTGATGATAGCCTGAACGCAAGTCAATCTTTAAAACACACAAGCACCCTGTAACTGGTCAAACAGGTCATCAATACGAGGCAAAGGATAACGGTTCTTCACTGTCACCTTGTTCAACTGGCGATAATCAATACACATACGCATGGAACCATCCTTCTTCTTCACAAATAATATAGGAGCACCCCAAGGTGATATACTAGGCCGAATGAAACCCTTATCAAGTAATTCCTGCAACTGCTCCTTCAACTCCTTCAACTCAAGAAGAGCCATACGGTACGGAGGAATAGAAATTGGTTGAGTGCCCGACAACAGATCAATGCCAAAATCAATATCTCTATCGGGTGGCATGCCCGGAACGTCAGCTGGGAACACATCAGAGAAATCCCGTACTACTGGGACTGAATCAATAGAAGGGGTATCCATACTGACATCTCTCACATAAGCTAGATATGCGTCACACCCCTTCTCAACCATACGGTGAGCCTTAAGGAAAGAAATAACTCTACTGAGAGCGTGATATAAAGCACCCCTCCACTCAACACGCGGTAAACCTGGCATAGCCAGCGTCACGGTTTTGGCGTGACAATCAAGAACAGCATAATGGGGCGACAACCACTCCATTCCTAAGATAATATCAAAATAAACCATGCTGAGTAACAATAAATCAGCTCTAGTCTCAAAACCACTAAAGCAACCAAACACGACCGATAAACGCGGTCTACAACAAGAGAAACTCCTACAGGAGTAGAAACATAAACAGGGGAACTCAAAGAATCCCGAGATACATCTAAATGGGGAGAAAAATAAGAAGACACATAAGAATAAGTGGAGCCTGGATCGAATAGAACCGATGTATCTCTGTGAAAGACCAAGATAGTACCTGTGATGACAAAATCGGAGGCGACAGCCTCCGTACGGGCAGGAAGAGCATAGTATCTGGCCTGGCCTCCCCCTCGAGGGCGACGTCTACCTCCCCGACCTCCACCTCTGATAGGCGGTTCCTCGAAGCTGGAAGGTAGTGAAGGAAGCCCTGCTTGATCCTTATATGCTCATAGTACGGAGGATACGGTAGCACTCCTCAAGAAATACAAGGGCATCATCTGAGGCTAGCCCGCTAAATGTCGGAGGCTTATACTTCTTTAACCTCTCAAGCCTCTTCTGCTCCTCCTCTAAAACTACTGCCCTCTCCTCGGGCTGAGCTGGGGCTACCGGCTGTACAGGAATAGCCTCTGGGACCTGATCAACATGCACTCGCTGCTCAGGAGTACGAGCGGCAGGAGTCTGTGCTCCTCCCCCGGCCTGGGATGTAGCTGCAGCAAAGAGAAGCAACCCTGCCTGAGCTAGAGTGGTGTACATAGTCATAAACTGCGCCAGAGTCTCCTAGAGTGCTGGAGTAGTAGTAGTAGACGTATCAGGTGTCTGGACTCCGGCTGGTACTGCTAGTGGTACCTCGGCGGCAGCTCGCGCAGGTACATTGGCTGCACCACGAGCGCGTCCTCGGCCTATACCCCGGCCCCAGCCCCTTCCCTGGCCTCTGTCGGCTCTAGTAGGGGACGCGGGTGCGTGATCATCTCGAGTAGCACGTGTCCTCACCATCTAGAAGAGAATAGAAGATAGAGTTTGGAATTGTGACATCAAAATCTACCACGATAAGGAAATCAAATGAAGTGGAATTTTCCTAACAGTTACATAGCCTCTCATAGATAAGTACAGACGTCTCTGTACCGATCAACGAGACTCTAATAAACCGGCTTGTGATTCATGACTCCTATGAACTTAGAGCTCTGATACCAACTTGTCACGACCCTGATTCGCTCTCCGTGAACCATCGTCACGGCACCTAGTCCCTACGACTAGGTAAGCCTAATAATGCGAAAAATAAACAAATTTGCGGAAGAAAAACAGATATAACCGAAATAGTGAATAAAATAGTGTTTAATAGTGCCGCTCGGTATAAACAATATCAACTCTCTAACACTAGTACTTTTCCCAACACCCGGAATCTCATGATCACAAGCCTTTGAATGTCTAATAATATCTAACTCCAGAATATCTAACAAAGAAGGAAAAATACAGAAGGGCTAATACTTAAAGAAAGAGTAGAAAGGGACTATTCGGTCTCCGGACGCGGCAGATATACCTCGGAGTCTCTACAACGCCTCGCCTCGAGCGTAATGAGTTTGAGTCGCAATACCTGGATCTGCACATGAAAAACATTCGCAGGAAGAGCATAAGTACACCACAGTGGTACTCAGTAAGTGGCAAGCCTAACCTCGGTCGGGTAGTGACGAGAAAGGTCAGGGCCCTAGTAAGGACAAATAAAATATAAGGTTTGACAGTGTAGAACAGAACAGTATAAATAAGTACAGCAGTAAAAGTATCACAAGAAATAAAGATAACTACAACTGAAATAGAGGCAAAAACAATCACAAGGAATACCACTCTTCACAAGGATAATAACTGGGGGATCTCTCAGTATCCTGAGGATCTCTTAGTGTCCTCAATATATGTTAGGGATCTCTTGGTATCCCGAGGATCTCTTTGTTTCCTCAATATATGTTAGGGATTTCTTGGTATCCACAATATACGTGCCAGTGATCTCTCGGTAACCCGCACCTCAGCTCAATCATAAATACGTACAGGGGATCTCCCAGGATGCCTTCCCGTAGTCCCAAAGTAAAACACACAACAATAGCAACATGAATGCTCAATTAAACTCAAATTCATACAAAAGTAAAACAGATAATCCTAACCTAGCATGCTTCACATAATACAAATAAGGCAGTTAAAGCAAACGGAGCAATTTAGTCAATTAAACATGCTTCTCCAGGCTAATAGCAAGCTTAAATTTCCAAATAGTGTAAGCAAGAAAGGAAAAACACAATTAAAGCTATTTTAATGAAAACAGGATTTTCAACAATTAGCACAAGTACGCACTCGTCACCTCACGGACAAGGCATTTCAATTATAACAATACCAATCTTAAGGGGAATGTCCCCCACACAAGGTTAGACAGCCACTTACCTCGAACTGGCTCAATAATCAACCCGGGACCACGTTCTTGCCACGAGTACTTGACTCCAAATGGCCCAAATCTATTCAATTTAATTGCATAATGTAAATAACATTTCAAGTAACTAATTCTACAAAGAAATTCTAAGCTAATACGCGAAATTAGGTAAAAATGACCAAAATGCCCCTCAGGCCCACATCTCAGAATCGGGTAAAATTTATATTTCCAGAATCTTCACACTCTCACGAGTTCATTCATACCAAAAGTACCAAAATCGAACCTCAATTGGTAACTCAATTCATTAAACAAAGGTCTCCAATTAACCAAGCCCTAACCCTCAATTTGCCACTGATTTTCCTTAAATTTTCATGCTTAGGATGATAAAAATCACTATAATAACAAGTTTAGGTTCCAAGAATCTTACCTCCTGGAAGCACTCTTGAATCCCCTCTCAAAATCTCCCAAAAGCTCACTTCTCGGATGAAAATGGTGAAAGAATAGCTCAAATTCGTGAAGGTAACTATTTATGTATTCTGCCCAGCAATCCCGCATCTGCGGTCCAAAAATCGCATCCACGATACCCCTTCTGTGGTTGGGGAACCGCTTCCGCGGTTCTCACTTAAAACCTCCCCGCCATACCTGCGACCCAGAATCCGCATCTGCGGCCACGCAGGTGCAGTACTTATGCCGCTTCTGCGGTTCCTGGCCCCTTCCTCATCTACCGCTATTGCGGCTGGATTCCGTATCTGTGGGAGTTGCACCTGCGGCCTCTCAGCCGCAGATGAGGTTATGACAGCAGTTATAGCTTTAGCTGCAACTCAAAACTCCAAATCCTTCTGTGAACAATTTGAAATCATCCCGAGGCCCTCGGGACCTCAACCAAAAGCACAAACAAGTCTAATAACACTGCCCAAACTTGTACAAATCCTTAAAACACTTAAAACAACATTGAAATGACGAATCAACCACGGATTCAAGCCTAAGAACTTTAAAAATACGCTTTCGATTAAAAAGTCCATCAAACCTCCTCCGAATGACCTGAAATATTGCACACACATCACATTCAACACTACGGAGCTACTCCAACTTTTGGAATTCCATTCTGACCCTCGGATCAAAATCTCACTATCGAACTGGAAACTTTAAATATCCGTCTTTCGGCATTTCAAGCCTAAATTAGCTACGGACCTCCAAAATACAATCCGAACACGCTCCTAAGCCCAAAATCACCCAACGGAGCTAACGGAACCATCGGAATTACATTCTGAGGACATCTTCACACTGTTCCGACTATGGTCAAATTTCCAACACTTAAGCTCTCATTTAGGGACTAAGTGTCCCAAAACTCTCCGAAACTCAAAATGAACATCCCGGAATTCAAAATAGCAGAAATAAACACGGGGAAAGCTGTTAATAGGGGAGCAGGGTGTTAATTCTTGTGACGATCGGTCGGGTCGTCACAAGACAACATCAATTCTCCCTTATTCCTCCTCAACATCTCAACAACCCAGTATAGTTTAAAATCAACAACAACAACAACAATTCAACAAGCCAATCATAGGGATTTCTACCACAAAGAGTATGAGTACAAGGCAACAAGAGAAAATACGGAAAAAAACAAGAAGCACCACAACCTTTACAAAACAACAAGACATATAAGGCACATGATAACTACATCGACAACCACAACAATTTGGACACATAGCATATATGAACGATATCATGGAGGAATTCACAATCATGAGATAACAAAAATAATAAGGAGACAAACGTTTCAATTAAGGCAAATAAGGGCCAAGTAACAAGTAAGAGTTAGAGGAAAGCTAACAACGTCATATGGAGCATATAGAGGTAAAACAAACAATTAGGAAACCCAATCATATTGGAAAAACTTCTCACTTAATGAATATAAGGACCTAAGAACCCTAAAGGCACATTTTTCACAAATAAGTCTGAGCACACACTCGTTACCTTGCATGCATGGACTACAATTAGCATAGAAGACTAAAATCCTAAGGAAAAGTCCCCCACACTAGGTTAGGCAAGATACTTACCTCAATATGGCCAATTCAATACTCAATTTAGCTTTTCCTTTACCAATTTATCAACGGTCAGCTCAATCTAGTCAAAAACGACTTGAATACTTCAATGCAAGAGAAAACAATTTCAATTAACAAAACTATAATTCTTACACAATTTGCAAAAAGTCAACGAAAGTCAACTCCCCGAGCCCGCAGCCCGGAACCCGACAAAATTTACAAAAACTGAATACCCATTCCGATACGGGTTCACCCATATGAAAATTTTCTAATTTCGACACCATTTGGTCCCTCAAATCATCATTGTACATTTTTGAAAGATTTCACAATTTCCCCCAAATTTTCCTTTAGATTCTCATGAATTTGATGTTAAATCTAAGATATAATCACAAAATATAGTTGGAAATTGATTAGAGACACATACCCAATGATTTGGTATGAAAATCTTCTCTCAAAATCGCTCACTCTCGGAGTTAGGGTTCAAAGAATATGAATAATAAGACAAACTCGGAATGCCCAGCTTTTAGCAGGCTGCAGATGTCGCATTCGCGACATTGGGTTTGCAAATGCGAACTTGCAAAAGCAAAGAATACTTTGCAAATGCGAATAATGACATTCCCTGCTGCCTTCGCAATTGCGGCAGGAGTGTCGCAAATGCGAACACTCGATCTTCGCAAAAGTGGCCGCTAGATCGCAAATGCAAACAAACTCAACTTAGGCCATTATTGCAAATGCGATGCCGAGTCCGCAAATGCGAACTCAACAGGCCTCGCAAAAGCGGCAAATTCCTCGCAAATGTGAGTCCTTTACTCAGCAGCTCAGCTTCGCAAATGCGAGGCTGCTTTGCAATTGCGATAGTCGCATTTGCGACATATACATCGCAAATGCGATGACACCAGAACCAGAACCAGAGCACATAAACATTAACATAACAATCCGAAGCTAATCCGAAACTCATCCGAGCCTCTGAGGCTCCAAACCAAACACTCCTACAGGTCTGAACACATAACACGAACTCGCTCGCGCGATCGGAACATCAAAATAACCTCTAGAACCACGAATCGGATGCCAAAACGCATGAGAATCACCATGATTTTCGAGAACTCCTAGAATTGCAACCAAGCGTCCGAATCATAGCAAACCAACTCCAAACGACACAAAATTTCGTAGGAAAGTCGCAAATTATGTAAAGGTTGTTCCAACTTTCGGAATTGCATTCCGACCTCGATAACACAAAAGTCAACTATGGGTTAAACCTCTCAATTTTCTAAACTTTAACTTTTCCAACTTTCGCCGAAATGCCTCAAATTACCCTACGGGCCTCCAAATCCAAATTCGAACGCACGCCTAAGTCCAAAATCGCCATACAAAGCTACTGACATCATCCAAAACTCATTCCAGAGTCGTTTACTCAAAAGTCAAATTCTCACTGCTTAAGCTTCCAAAACTATATCCTTCTTCCAATTCGACTCCAATTCATCCGGAAACAGAATCCAACCATGCACGCTAGTCGATACACATAATATGAAGTTGCTCATGACCTCAAACTACCAAACCGGACGCAATTGCTCAAAACGACCAGTCGTATCGTTACAGGATACTACCATTGAAAGGAAAAGATTCATCTTATCAAATGGTCTACTATTTGCCAACCAAAAGCTAATGGAGGTCTTGGACTCCATAATGCAAATTCTAAGAATTTATGCACTCTAGCTAGTCTGGTATGGAGAATGCTTACTAATGCTACTACACCTTAGGCTAGACTAATGATCTCTTCATATGCATCTAGCAATGCTAAAAAAAGAAATTCTTTCATCTGGAAAAGCATTCAAAAAGGATGGGATTTATGTTCCAAGGGTATTATTTGGTCACCCATCGTCATTCCAACATGAACATATGGGAAACCAATTGGATTCCAAAGTTAGAAAATCTTAGGGAAACAATAGAGGGCCCTCTCTTAAATACGGATTATTCCATAAAATTAAAAGACATCTTTGATGGGGAAAACTAGTTCTTTAATAAAATCTCCCTCAATATTCCTAATGAAACTAAAGAAATCATCACCAAGGTAAGAATTCGTCTAAAGGGACCAACTAGTGACATTCCAATATGGTCACCAACTACAAAAGGTTTTTTTACGACCAAAACTTGCTATAACCTAATAGAGGCTCCAACAAATACCCAAGTAGATTTCAAATGGATTTGGAAATTAGCTCGCCCAAATAAAATCAAATTCTTCTTATGGCAATGTCTCCATGATAGGATACCTTGTAGAAAATACCTAGCAAAGACTGGCTTAAACATCGATCCAAATTGCCCTATGTGCAAATGTAAAGAAGAGGAATCAATAACTCACATCTTCTTCAACTGCAAAGCCTCTAAAATTTTTTGGGACAGTCTTGGGTGGAAACGTTACTATAAAACTCAAGATGAACATTGGCTTATTCAGCTAAAAGCTTTTGACCACCCAATAAAAAACAATTTTAAAATTGGGACTCTTTCTTTCCTTTTGCTATATTGTACATTTGGTTAAATAGGAATACTAAAAATCAAAGCAACACTGAAATTCCTACTAATGGTGATTATATTATTGAAAGGCTACTGAATTCAAACTCCTCATTGAAAAAAGTATATACACTTCTCAAAAAATTTCCATCAAAATTGGATGGCATGAACCACCAAAAGGATGGTTTAAACCAAATACTGATGCTATTTTTAATAGTTGTACACAAAAATGTGGCGTGGAAGGTGTATTCAGGAATGCCAATGGACATTGAATAGTGGGCTTTGGAAAATCATTCCATGCTAGCGGATCATTAGAAGTAGAAATCGAGGCTCTACTAGAGAGACTCAAAACAACACAAGAATGGAGAATGTTCCCTCTTGAGATAGAGATAGATTTTGTGGGGGTAGTACAATCAATCCAACAGGGCAATAGATTATATGATGACATTGTTAATGAATGCAGGTTGTTAATACACCAGCAGAAGGAGATAACCCTCCAGCACACATTCAGGCAAGGGATAGATAGCTCATCAAATGGCTAAGAAGGCTGCTGATCAAACGAAAGGAAAACAAAATTTTGTTGAACCTCCATCTTATGTAAACTGTATTGTGGAGAGGGAACTACTAGAGCACTATGTTTTTGTGAAATTTCTATCTTATGAAGCTTGCAATACTCTAGCAAGCGTAGGAAAGCAAAGTGTCCTTAGTGACACCAAGTATACAAGTCATGCACTAAATGCTACTTAATTATTAATATATATATTTCGTGTTTGCTCAAAAAAAAGGAAGTCACATGAAGAAAATACCAAATTTGATCAACAAAAATGTTTATTGCAATTATATAGAAAAGAAAAGTTACCTGCTATGGCGGATAATAAGCAGGAACGAGAGATGGATGAAAGGGAAGAAATAACGTGGGGTTAGGGCATATGAGGGAAGGGTACATTAGAATTTACAAAAATATGCAAGGGATAATAAGGTAAATGACTTGGTCAAATTTGGAGAGCTTTTCAGCTAAAGAGCAATTATAAGTTGGGATTAATATTTTGGTCGACAAAAGAAGTGTAACTAGTCTACAATAAGTGACTATTTTATCTTTTTATTTTGGTCCAAAATCACTATTCATTTACATAATGAAGAAGGAATTAATTTTATTTTTCTAAAATTTGCCCTTATTTACATATTTCAATGTGTCAAGATAATAATTAATTAAGGTTAATTTAGTTAATACTATCTTTTTTTCTCTAGGAATTCGAATTTCCTTAAATAGGTATGACAAAGGTAAAATGTTCACTTATTGTGGATTGGAGAAACACTCTTTTCGATCATTTAATCTTAGTATGCACTTTATCCTTAATATAATCCAATATTTTTTTTCTTAGATCTATGTATCATAGGTAATCCGAGGTACATCCCCATTTAATTTTCTTGGCTTTGTCCTAATACTGAAAAAAATATCCTCTTTCTCATCCTCTATGGTATTCTTACTAAAATAAATGGCAGATTTTCTACATTTATAATTTGACCAGAATATTTTGCATATAACATTAATATATCTACAATAGTCCAAGCACTTTGAGTATCAGCTCAACAGAAGATTATAAAATCATCCCCAAAAAGTAAATGGGATACACCAAGTCCATTCCTAGCCAATCTTAAGCCCTATATTTGACCCCTATCTTCTGTATTTTTTAAGAGGGTAGATAAATCTTTAGCACAAATCAAAAATAAATATGTTGGTAATGAATCACCATGTCTTAATCCCTTTGTTGGCTTAATCCATTCGGTTACTTCACCATTAATGTTAAATCTATAACTTATTGATGTAATACACTCCATTATCCAACCCAAATACTTTATCAAATCTCATTCTTAAAAGTATTTCCTTAATAAAATTCTATTCAACTCTGTCATATGATTTGGACATATCAAATTTCATAGTCATAAATTTCTCTCTTTCTCTTCTTTTATTTTAAAGCAAATGCATTAAACTCGTAAAACACTACATTATCAGTAATTTGTCTTTTTCCCACAAAGCTGCTTGATTTGGTGAGATAACCATAGGAAGAAATTCTTTTATTCTAGCCACTAACACCTTAGCAATAATTTTATTAGCAGTTGAACACAAACTTATAGGTGTAAATTGAGCCACAGAGATAGGACTTTTAACTTTAGGAATCAAAGTAATTAAAGTTTGGCTCCATTTTGAAATTAAATATCCTGAATGAAAGAAATTTCTAACAGCTTCACAAATATTTTTACCAATAATATGCCAATATTTCTGGAAAAAATGTGGAGTCATTCCATCAATACCTGGAGCTTTTATGGGATACATTAAAAAAGCAACCTTCTTAATTTCAGCATTTGATACATCTTTTATTAGTCTCCTACTCATCGACTCATTAATATAAATCGACACATAAGGAATAATATGCTCAAGATCTGATGGTCTAGTAGATTAAAATAGGTTAGTATAAAAATTTTCTACCATTTCCACAATACTTATTTGATCTGAAATCTAGCGACCATCACTAGCTTGATAATCCTAATGGTGTTACTCCTTCTTCTCTGGATAGTAGACATATGAATAAAAAATATATTCTTATCTCCTTTTTTCAACCATAAAGCTCGAGATTTATGTTTCCAATAAATCTCTTCATCCTTATATATAAGCTTGGCCTAAATCTTTTCTTAGCATTTTTAGTTTATTAATATCAAGCCCGGCCAGATTTTTTCTAACTTCCTCAATCATTTTTTTTATACCTAAGATTTTTTTCCTGGAATTTTCATTACCCCCTCACCCCAATCAAGAAGCTAAAGAACGTTTATAATTATTTAATTTAAAATAAAACTTAGATTGTTCAAAGTCGTTAACATAATTAATATTCCAAGCTCTCTGAGTCATGCCAGTAATTTTTTGTCACACCATCTTTTATCAAACAAAACCTTTTCTTTTTTCGTACAAGACTAGATTCAGTATAAATAATAAGACCCACGTGATCTAAAGCTTCTATTTCAATATAGATAACATTTGCATTATCAAATTTAGCTCTCCAATTAGGAGATCCTAAAGCTCTATCAAGTCGTTCTTGAATCACACCCTCATTTTTCCTATGATACCACCAAGACCATGGCTTTCCTTTATAGCCTAAATCAATTTCATTAAATTTCCAAATAAATTTTTTAAAATTATTAAAGGACAAAGATTCACTAGATTGTCCTCCAATTTTTTCTGACTTGTCAATTATAACATTAAAATCACCAACAATAATCTATGAAGAACCCTATTTAGTGGATTTAGTTACAAGTTCATCAAATTGTCTTCTTCTAGTAACTCTATCAGTACTTAGATAAATAAAAATACACCAATATTCACATTCATTACAACTATCATTAATTAGAACTTCAATAAAGTAACTAGATGAAGAAAAACGACGAACCTGAATAGAACCAGACCAAAGCAAGCACAAACCACCCGAAAGTCCAATAGGATCAACTACTTGAAAGTGAGCCATTCCAATTTGTCTTTGTAACCTTTGAACTCTAGCAACTCTATTTTTTATTTCACATAAGAACATCTAGCTTGGGGAGTGGAGCCTAATTTTCTCCTTCAGGAAGGGAACTTTCAAGGACACCCCCCCCCCTCCCCCCAGACCTCGACAATTTCATACCACCATCTTCATTTTGATGAGGGAAGACATTTCGGGTTGGCTTCTTCCCGCTCCACCACTTGCTTTAGTTTTTTGGCTACATGTCTGTTGCTAATAAATTAGTCTCCTTTCTTTTATCCCCTACCAACTCCTCTATCATGGTAACATTCACATGATTTTTCTCATTTATGCCCATTTGATTTTCTCTTTCGCTTCCATCAGAATAAGTATTCTTCCTAGCCAAATGTTTCCACTGTTTCTTTAATTTTTTCCTTGCTCATTCACATTAAGATTAGTATTATTTTCAGGAGATGCAACTATTTTATCAATATCTAGGAAATTCTTTGTAAGATGAGCATTGAACATATTATTATTCAAGACGGATTCACACAAACCATATTTTTACTTCCTTGCGTATTGCTCATTTTCATATTTTCAACGCCATCAGTTGAACAAGCAGCAACAATTCCAGTTTGCTCTATGACTACTGTATTACATTTTCTTAAAGTATCCTCATCAATATAATCCCCTAATTCCTTTAGTTGAGATAGATAATACATTCTCGCCTTTCGTCCTCCTATAGTGTCATCAAAAAAAGGCTCTTCACTTGATAGTTATTGCAGACCTTATTTCAATCCTTTCTCTAAGTTTTGCAATATCTTCACACCCTTCCCATCAAAAAAATCCTCTCACCCAAAATGTAGTTCGTCGCATCCATATGTTCAAACTTGTTATAATTTTTTTAGTTTGTGTAGTAGTATTATTCTCTTCCAATATGATAGCTTGTTTCCCCCTTGAACCATATTGCTCGACGCCTAGAGAATCATGCATTCCTTTTCCATATTGTGAATTAGTTGAGTCTGTATCTTCTTCCAAGTTTAAAAGGTTTCTACTAGTTCCTGCATCTCTTTTCTTTTTAGCTTTTTTAAAGGTGTCATTCCTAACCCAGGTGTTTCTTTCATTGTTGTTGGTGCCTCCTTGACGCCTGATATTTTTAGATAAAATCCATAAATTTCTGCCCTAAGCCATGTCCCAAACTGATCCCTTTTTTTTATCTTACCTGTTCTTATATCTTTCTCTTTTTGCACATGTTTTATCATTATAGATGAACATACCACAATAGAAGTAGACATAAGGTAGGTTTTCATACCGTATCCCAACCAATACAGTTTCAGACCCAAAGTTATCAGTTTTCCCCTTAGTATTGGTTTATTAATATTCATCATAACCTTAAGTCTCATGTGTTCTCCTTTTCCGCTTTCGTCCTCTTACTTACAATATCAACTGCCCCTCCCAGAGCATGCCCGATTTTAAGTCCCACATCCATAGACATCTAGTGTAGAGGAATATTCCAACCTTGGATCTACATGTTGCACACGTTGAAAATTGGTGAGTGGCTTTTCAAGCCCGATATGTCTTATGTTGAGGAGCCGGTGGCCATCTTGGACGGGCAGGTTCGAAAGTTGAGGTCAAAGAGCACTGCTTCAGTGGAGGGGTCAACCAGTCAAGGAAGCGACTTGGGAGACCGAGCATGACATGTGTAGCCATTATCCTTATCTTTTCATCACTTCAGGTATGTCTCTACACCCGTTTGAGGATGAACGTTTATTTTAAGAGGGGGAATGATATAACGACCCGACCGGTCGTTTTGAGTATTTTAGCCCCGCTCCCCTATTAAGTTCACCCTTTATGTTTTATTGTGTTTATGTGATCTTTTAGGATGTTTGATTTTGGTTTCGGGTGAGTTTCGGAGTGAAATAGGACACTTGATCCCAAAGATGGAAGTTTAAGTTGAAAGAGTTGATCGGAGTTTGACTTTTATGTAGACGACTTGTCACGACCCAAAATCTAACCATGGTCATGATGACGCCTATCGTGTTACAAGGCAAGCCTATTCCCAAAGTATTACTACTAATTAATTTTCATGATTTAAAAAACAATACCAACATTTAAATTTCTCATAAATTAAATCAACTCTAAATATAATTAATATAACTACGGAAGCTAGCCCCAAACATCGGGGTGTCACTAAGTCATGAGCGTCTAAAACTATGAACTAAGAAATATAACTGTCTAACTGTCAAAAATAAGAAATGACAAAAGGAGTAACAAGGTCCTGCGGACGCTGGCAGCTACCTTGCAGTCTCCAATTAAAGTCGGCCTGAACTCAACGATCGCCGTGCTCTAACTCACCTGGATCTGCACATAAAGTACAGGGTGTAGTATGAGTACAACCACCTCAGTAGTAACAGAAATAACTAAGGAACTGAGCAGTAGTGACGAGCTGAACAAAACAGTCCAATTATTTATTTTTCACAACTTTAAAAAATAACAGGAATAAACAGGTAAATTCCATAACTCAGTAAATGCCACAAAGAAATTTAACAGATAAATGCAGCAACAACAAAAGTAAATGCAACCTCACAACAATGTCACTCCATCACTCAGCACTCGCACTGAGCACTCAACACTCAACACTCAATACACTCAACACTCTGCGCTCACTGGGGGTGTGTACCGACTCCGGAGGGGCTCCCAAAGCCCAAGCGTTAAGCACGGACAACTCACGTGCTACCATATCAATACCTGGATCCGCACGGCCAACTCACGTGCTACGCAAACAACTCACGCGCTATGGTATCAATACCTGGACCCGCACGGTCAACTCACGTGCTACGCGGACAACTCACGCGCTATGGTATTAATATCCTCACAACCAGGTCCTCGGCCTCACTCAATCATGTACCTCACTAGCCTCACCATCATCAACAAATAAGGGGACACAGCCCACATCAAGTATCACAACATATTATCAAATAATAGAGGCGGAGGTAAACATGTACAATAATTTTTATGACTGAGTACAAATAATGTGAGCATGAAAAAAACCTAAACAAGATCTCTAACATGAAGGCAAACAAGTTCAACAACAAGTAAACACATAACCACAAATAATAGCTTTTAGGCCTGGCCTCACGGGACGGACCAAGTCTCAATCCCTCGCGGTGTACACCCACACGCTCGTCACCTAGCATAGGTATCACCACCAAACAATCACATGATATTACTTTCTCCGGGTTTATACCCTCAAAGCCAGAGTTAAAACTGTTACTTACCTCAACAGCGTAAAATCCTACTCCGGGATGTCCTCGTCCCTCGACTCGGTCTCCAAAAGCTTTGAATCTAACCATAATCAGAATACTACTATCAACATAGTCTAAAGAATCGAATTACACAATAAAAACTACATAAACATGCCAAAAATCCGAAATCGGCCAAAACCCGGCCCCCGGGCCCACGTCTCGAAATCAGTCAAAAATGGCAGAATAATAATCATTGTCCTCTCCCGAGTCTAACCATATAAAATTTGTCAAAATCGGACTCCGTTTGGTCCCTCAAATCCTCACTTAAAACTCTCCAAAACTCAAACCCTAACTCCCTCAATTTCACTTTGAAATCATCAATCAAATCCCAAAAACGAAGATGGATTCATAAATTATAATCAAAATCGAGTAGAGAACACTTACCCCAATCCATATGGTGAAAATCGCCTCCAAAATCGCCCAAATCCGAGCTCCCCAACTCAAAATATGACCGAATGAACAAACCCTAGTTTTGTATATTTTTCTATCAGCTATTCTGCCTCGTTTCTTGAGCCAAACGATCCCGAAACTCGTATTTTATGCCTCGAATGGATTCCTTGTGAAATTCCAGTCAAGTTAGACTTTTGAATCACTCAATCTGACCTTATAACGAAGGAGATATGTAGGTTTTAATATTTGCAAATAGTGCAGATTTTTAATACGCCATCAGTGGCAATTTCGTAATTACTTTGAAAAATCTGGCAACCTAATTTTTAGTAAAATGACTATAAAATCCTCATACGATGTCCAAATTCGACGATTCTTTTTGCTACGGGTCCGCAATTACAATACGGATCTAATGCTTCAATCAAAAAAGAAATCGGAGCTTATTAGTTCAATATGATATCATTTATGCTTGAAGAAACGGTGTCGAAACATAAGAAAAACGAGCGCAACACAACCCAAACCTATTCAAAACTCACCCGAGGCCCTCGGGACCTCAACCAACAATTCCAACAAGTCATATATTACTACCCGAACTTAGTCAAACCTCCGAAACACCCAAAACAATACCAAAATACCAAATCAACCTCGAATTCAAACCTAAGAACTTCTAAACTTCCAACTTTTGCCAATTCAAGCCTTATTCTTCCACGGACCTCCATATTATATTATGGACGCACTCCTAAGTCTAAAATCACCCAACGAAGCTAGCCGAATCATAAAAAATCCAAATCCGAATTCGTTTACTCATAAGTCAACTTCCGGTTGACTTTTCTAACTTAGCTTTCTAACTAAGAGACTAAGTGTTCATTTCACTCCAAAACTACTCCGAACCCAAACCTAGCAACTTGATACAACTCAACACAGCTGAACAACACACAAAGAAGCATAAATGGGGGAAATGTAGCTATAACTCTCAGAACGGATGACCGGGTCGTTACATCATCCCCCTCTTAAATAAACGTTCGTCCTCGAACGAGTCTAAAACATACCTGAAATCACATGATATACCACATAATTCAAACACTCACAACGATGATTTCTAATCATAGCAGCTGCCCAAAGGAACCAAAGGCTGGTATTAAACCTCTTATCAGACAGAGTCTGAACAAGCTATATCAAGTCACAAATCAAACACCCATTAGTCCTTGCTACATCTCAAGTAAACCCTTCTCGTCACATTCGATCAATCCGAACACAATCTCGCAGTCAAATCATACTCTCCAGATAGCCATCAAACCACAAATCCCACTAATAGGGACACCAACAGACATAAAAACACGTGCTCACACAATCGAAATTTTCATACTCCAGCTACAGACAAAACCCGGCCTCAAGTCTCCCAGACTGGCCCAACATTAACACACAGAAATCACATCTCGCACCTCATCTAGGGAATCATAATCCGTCAATTCACAACTGATACCGAGCGCTCAAGTGCGCATACGAACGCGTGGAAGGAATTCAAAGAGTTTCACTTCAAACTGAATCAGTACCGCACCATAAGAATTCAAGAAGGTGAAGTTTTCCTAAAAGTTATGCAGCCTCTCGAAGATAAGTACAGACGTCTCCGTACTGATCCGCAAGACTCTACTAAACCCGCTCATGACTCGTGAGACCTATGTAACCTAGGCTCTGATACCAACTTATAACGACCCAAAATCTAACCATGGTCATGATGGCGCCTATTCCCAAAATATTACTACTAATTAATTTTCATGATTTAAAAAACAATACCAACATTTAAATTTCTCATAAATTAAATCAACTCTAAATATAATTAATATAACTATGGAAGCTAGCCCCAAACATCGGGGTGTCACTAAGTCATGAGCGTCTAAAACTATGAACTAAGAAATATAACTGTCTAACTGTCAAAAATAAGAAATGACAAAAGGAGTAACAAGGTCCTGCGGACGCTGGCAGCTACCTTGTAGACTCCAATTAAAGCGGGCCTGAACTCAACGATCGCCGCGCTCTAACTCACCTGGATCTGCACATAAAGTGCAGGGTGTAGTATGAGTACAACCACCTCAGTAGTAACAGAAATAACTAAGGAACTGAGCAGTAGTGACGAGCTGAGCAAAACAGTCCAATTATTCATTTTTCACAATTTTAAAAAATAACAGGAATAAACAGGTAAATTCCATAACTCAGTAAATGCCACAAAGAAATTTAACGGATAAATGCAGCAACAGCAAAAGTAAATGCAACCTCACAACAATGTCACTCCATCACTCAGAACTCGCACTGAGCACTCAACACTCAACACTCTGCGCTCATTGGGGGTGTGTACAGACTCCGGAGGGGCTCCCAAAGCCCAAGCGCTAAGCATGGACAACTCGCGTTCTACCATATCAATACCTGGATCCGCACGGTCAACTCACGTGCTACGCGAACAACTCACGCGCTATGGTATCAATACCTGGACCCGCACGGTCAACTCACGTGCTATGCGGACAACTCACGCGCTATGGTATTAATATCCTCACAACCAGGCCCTCGGCCCCACTCAATCATGTACCTCAC
Source organism: Nicotiana attenuata (assembly GCF_001879085.1). Taxonomy (NCBI): domain Eukaryota; kingdom Viridiplantae; phylum Streptophyta; class Magnoliopsida; order Solanales; family Solanaceae; genus Nicotiana; species Nicotiana attenuata. Next base: position 192,101 of record NW_017672317.1, read on the forward strand.
TAGTCTCACCATCATCAACAAATAAGGGGACACCGCCCACATCAAGTATCACAACATATTATCAAATAATAGAGGCGGAGGTAAACATGTACAATAATTTTTATGACTGAGTACAAATAATGTGAGCATGAAAAAAACCTAAACAAGATCTCTAACATGAAGGCAAACAAGTTCAACAACAAGTAAACACATAACCACAAATAATAGCTTTTAGGCCTGGCCTTACGGGACGGACCAAGTCTCAATCCCTCGCGGTGCACACCCACACGCCCGTCACCTAGCATGGGTATCACCACCAAACAATCACATGATATTTCTTTCTCCGGTTTTATACCCTCAAAGCCAGAGTTAAAACTGTTACATACCTCAACAGCGCAAAATCCTACTCCGGGATGTCCTCGTCCCTCGACTCGGTCTCCAAAAGCTTTGAATCTAACCATAATCAGAATACTACTATCAACAAAGTCTAAAGAATCGAATTACACAATAAAAACTACATAAACATGCCAAAAATCCGAAATCGGCCAAAACCCGGCCCCCGGGCCCGCATCTCGAAATCAGTCAAAAATGGCAGAATAATAATTCTCGTCCTCTCCCGAGTCTAACCATATAAAATTTGTCAAAATCGGACTCCGTTTGGTCCCTCAAATCTTCACTTAAAACTCTCCAAAACTCAAACCCTAACTCGCTCAATTTCACTTTGAAATCATCAATCCAAAAACGAAGATGGATTCATAAATTATAATCAAAATTGAGTAGAGAACACTTACCCCAATCCATATGGTGAAAATAGCCTCCAAAATCGCCCAAATCCGAGCTCCCCAACTCAAAATATGACCGAATGAACAAACCCTAGTTTTGTATATTTTTCTACCAGCTATTCTGCCTCGTTTCTTGAGCCAAACGATCCCGAAACTCGTATTTTATGCCTCCAATGGATTCCTTGTGAAATTCCAGTCAAGTTAGGCTTTTGAATCACTCAATTTGACCTTATAACGAAGGAGATATGTAGGTTTTAATATTTGCAAATAGTGCAGATTTTTAATACGCCATCAGTGGCAATTTCGTAATTACTTTGAAAAATCTGGCAACCTACTTTTTAGTAAAATGACTATAAAATCCTCATACGATGTCCAAATTCGACGATTCTTTTTGCTACGGGTCCGCAATTACAATATGGATCTAATGCTTCAATCAAAAAAGAAATCGGAGCTTATTAGTTCAATATGATATCATTTATGCTTGAAGAAACGGTGTCGAAACATAAGAAAAACGAGCGCAACACAACCCAAACCTATTCAAAACTCACCCGAGGCCCTCGGGACCTCAACCAACAATTCCAACAAGTCATATATTACTACCCGAACTTAGTCAAACCTCCGAAACACCCAAAACAATACCAAAATACCAAATCAACCTCGAATTCAAACCTAAGAACTTCTAAACTTCCAACTTTTGCCAATTCAAGCCTTATTCTACCACGGACCTCCATATTATATTCCGGACACACTCCTAAGTCTAAAATCACCCAACGAAGCTAGCCGAATCATAAAAAATCCAAATCTGAATTTGTTTACTCATAAGTCAACTTCCGGTTGACTTTTCTAACTTAGCTTTCTAACTAAGAGACTAAGTGTTCATTTCACTCCAAAACTACTCCGAACCCAAACCTACCAACTTGATACAACTCAACACAGCTGAACAACACACAAAGAAGCATAAATGGGGGAAATGTGGCTATAACTCTCAGAACGGCTGACCGGGTCGTTACACGACTCTAGAATAGAGTTTTGACGGTCCCAATAGCTCTGTATGGTGATTGTGAACTTAGGAGCATGTCCGGATATTGATTTTGAGGTCCGTAGGTCATTTTGACGTGAACTGGCGAAAGTTTGAAAGTTGAAGGTTTGGAATGTTGAGAAATTTGACCCGGAGTTGAATTTATTGATATCGGGTCCGGATTTCGATTCCGGAAGTTGGAATAGGTGTGTTGTTTCAATTATGACTTGTGTGCAAAATTTGAGATGAATTGGAGTTGGTTTGGTATGTTTCGGCATTAGTTTTAGAAGTTAGAAGTTCGTAAGTTCATTAGGCTTGAATCGATTTGTGATTCATGATTTTAGTATTGATTGATATGATTTGAGGCTTCGAGCGAGTTACTATCATGTTTCAGGACTTGTTGGTATGTTTGGACAGGGTCCCGGGGGCCCCAGGCTTAATTCGAATTGAGTTCGGACCTTTTGTTCTTGAAATAGGACTACTGGTTTTTCCTATTCTGGTTTCCTTCTATGCGATCGCGAAGATTCTCCCGCATTCGCGTAGAGTCCTTAGGGACTGATGGAATTTTACTCTCCGTGTTGTAACGACCCAAATGGTCATCACTTGTTTTCTCATTCATTCTGTGCTTCCGAGGCCTTGAAAATCATTTTTAGTCGCCTCGATTTGCGTGCGCAGTCCGGGCGCGTTACCGGAAAACTTAAGTATGAAATTTGTGAGAAAAATGGTGAATTTTGATATTAATATGATTAATGTTGACTTTGGTCAACAATTTGGATAAACGGACCCGGACCCGTGATTTGACGGTCCCGGAGGGTCCGTAGAAAAATATGGGACTTGGGCGTATGCCCGGAATCGAATTCCGAGGTCCCAAGCCCGAGAAATGAATTTTTGTGTGAAATTGTTTTCTGAAATTTGTTAAGGAAAATGGAAAGGGAATTGATCAGAAGACTATAGTATCGGGCTCGTATTTTGGTTCCGATGCCTGGTATATGTCTTATATGTGATTTAAGCGCTTTTTGTAAAATTTGGTTAAAAACGGACGTCATTTGACGTGTTTCGGACTCAAAATGGAAAATTAGTGTTTTATGAAAATTTGGAAGAAATTTGAGTTTTGGGGCTTGAATTGATGTATATGATGTTATTTTGGCGATTTGATCGCACGAGTAAGTCCATAGGATGTTTTTGAGAGGTTGTGTGCATAATTGGTTTGAAGCCCCGAGGGCTCGGGTGAGTTTTGGATAGGCCACGCATTGCATTTTTGAATTTGTAAAGATCTGGTATGAAGGCTTCTGTGATTTTCGCAAATGCGAAGACTGGACTCGCAATTGCGAGCTCGCAAATGCGAGCATCGAGTCGCAATTGCGAAGTCTGGGAAATCCAGGCATCGGTTGCAAATGCGACAATTTCTCTCGCAAATGCGAGGTGTCGCCTTTTGCAAATGCGATCAGACTTTCGCAAATGCGAAACCTGTCACCTAGACCGGGGTTCGCAGATGCGAGCTTAAGTGTCGCATTTCCCAAGCCTGGAGGGTTCGCAATTGCGAACCCGACTTCCCATTTCCCATATCTGAGGCCTGCAAGTTTTCATACTTAGACGAATTTTAACTCTCTTTTCTTCATTCTTTCAAAACCCAAACTCCATAGGCGATTTTCCAAGAAACTTATCTTCTCGAAATCATTTGTAAGTCAATTTTTACTTAACTTCTTCAATCTTTAACATCATTAAACATGTTTTCATCTTAAAATCAAGGATTTTCATGGGTGAAAATGGGGATTTTAGGTAGAACTTAGGTTTTCTTAAAATTGGGGATTTGGACCTCAATTTGATGTCCGATTTCAAAACTAATCATAGATATGAACTCGTGGGGGAATGGGTAACCGGGTTTTGGTTCGAACCTCGGGTTTTGACCACGTGGGCCCGGGGGCATTTTGGGAATTTTTGAGTAAAACTTTGGGAAATTCATTTTCATGCATTCAAATTGATTCGATTAGCATTTGTTGATACATTCAAGTAATTTGTGACTAGATTCGAGCGGTTTGATGGTGAATTCGAAGGGTAAAGCTATACTAGAGGCTTGAGTCGAGTTTGGAGCATTTGAGGTAAGTGCTTGGTCTAACTTTGGCTTGAGGGAATAGGAGTAGAGTCTTAGTTGCTAATTGCTATTTGTCCAGTACGGTGTATAGGCATGGTGACAAGTATCTATACACTGGTGTCGAGCATGACCGTGAGTCCTGAGTTGCTAAATTATCGAATTCTTAATTGTTGTCTATGAGGACTTGGTTGGAAATCTTTAACACTGAGCCAGTAATTGTTGAGACTGATTAATTGATTTAAATGTATTAAGTAGAAATTGATCAAGTTTGGTTATAGCTGGATCTCCCTTGCCGGGATAGTTTATTATATTATCTTGTTCCCTTGCCGGGATAGTTATTATATTATCTTGTTCCCTTGCCGGGATTATTTCGTGTATTGTGTTGAAAGAAATGGGATCGTGTGGCACGCCGACCACGAGATATTATGAAATGGGATCGAGTGGTATGCCTACCACGTGATGTTATAAAATGGGATCGTGTGGCACGTCGACCATGAGATGTTATGAAATGGGATCGAGTGGTACGCCTACCACGTGATGTTATGAAATGGGATCGTGTGGAACGCCGACCACGAGATATTATGAAATGGGATCGAGTGGTACGCTTACCACGTGATGTTATGAAATAGGATCGAGTGGTACGCCTACCACGAGATATTATGAAATGGGATCGAGTGGTACGCCTACCACGTGATGTTATGAAATGGGATCGAGTGGTACGCCTACCACGTGATGTTATGAAATGGGATCAAGTGGTACGCCTACCACGTGATGTTATGAAAATGGGATCGAGTGGTACGCCTACCACGTGATGTTATGAAATGGGATCGAGTGGTACGCCTACCACGTGATATAATGAAATGGGAGCGAGTGGTACGCCTACCGCGTGATATTATGAAATGGGATCGTGTTGCACGCCTGCAACGAGAGAACATTGAACGAGTGAAAGTGGTTTGTTTTCCCTTATTTTGTGTTAGAAGAAATCTGATGTAGTTTCTTCTATTATTCCTGATTATCTGTTTTATCTGCTACCCCATAAGCATGTTCCCTCCCAGTTTTAATTGTTTAGCTTCCGCTATTATTTTGTTGTAATTGTATATATATCTGCACAGGTTTATCTGGTGGTCTGGTCTAACCTCGTCACTACTTCGCCGAGGTTAGGCTAGGCACTTACTAGCACATGGGGTCGGTTGTGCTGATGCTACACTCTGTGCATCTTTTTGCACAGATCACAGTATCGGAGCAGCAGCTTTTGAACAGCAGTAGGAGCATTTGGGAGCTGAATTCAGTCTAGAGATCCCGAGGTAGCCTTGCTGACGTCCGCATGGCCCAGAGTCTCTTCTATCCTTATTTCGTTTGTTGTCCTTGTACCGGAACAAACAGTATTGTATTTTATTCAGACTCTGTTTTTAGTATTCTATAGACGTTCGTGAGTTAGTGACTCCAGTCTTGGGTAGAGGTTGTAATTTAATTTCCGCACTTATTTTCAGTTCATTTATATTTAAAACTTCCATTTTTATATTAAATGTCTCATTGCCTTAGTATTGTCGATGTTGCCTAAAAGGTTAATAATAAATTGGCTTGCCTAGATCCTAATAGTAGGCGCCATCATGACCCCCGACGGTGGAAAATCCGGATTGTGACACGCGTTCGCGAAGTCAGGGGTGTGATCGCGGAGGTTGAGGATCTTGTGCATCGCGAACACGTGAGTTGGACCGCGTTCGCGTATAAGGAATGGGAGGTTGGGGCTGAGGCACGCGATGTTCTTTGCCATCGCGTGGCCTGAATCATGATTGCGTAAGTTGAGGAAGCTTGTCATCGTGTTCGCGACTGGCTTCACGCGATCGCGAAGTAGATTTTGTGAGCTGGGGAAGATTTGTTATCCGCAATCGTGAGTGATTTTCCGCGACCGCGAAAGTCAATAACTAAGTAGCAGTATTTAATTTCCAAAATGAGGGTTTTCATTTCATTCTTCATCTTCTGACTTAGAGATCTCGATTTTTGGTGATTTTGAGAAGGATTTTCAAGAAATTTATCGGAGTAAGTGATTCTAATGGGATCTGGCTATTATACATGAATCCATCATTGTTTTTATCATTTAATTAGTTTTTCGGGTTAGAAAAGTTGGGGAAAATTGTAAAAACTTCATAGACTATATTTTGAGGATTTGAAGGTCGATTTGAGATCGAAATTGAATAATTTTAGTATGGTTTGACTCGTTATCGAATGAATGTTCGGATTTTATAAGTTTGGCGGGATTTCGAAATGCGGGCCTGAGGTTGACTTTTTGATTTTCTTTAAATATTGCAACTTTATTGTCCGAAATAGTTCTATGATTTGTATCTATAGTATAAAGTTTATTTGGCTAGATTCGAGCCGTTCGGAGTTAGATATTTGTGGAAAAGGTCTTACTAGCAGATTGAGTTTGCGTGTTTTGAGGTAAGTGTCTTGCCTAACTTTATGTGGGGGATTTACGTCCTTAGGATTGGTATTGTTTTGTGTTAAGTACGTGAATGACGTTGTACGCAGGTGACAGAGTGGTTACGACATGGCTAAATATGGTAATTTACCGGTTAAACTTATTAGATTCTTTTATATTGCCTTGTAATTGAATGTGTGCATAACATTTATCTCCATCTCGTTAGTCTCATCTATTACTTGTCTTTTGCCCTACCTGCTTTAGTTGAAGTTATTGTTCTCTCATTTTCTAGTTAAATATTTAAATGTTGAGTTGCCTCACTTAAAGTTATTATTTTTTGGAATATCTTATTGTTGATTTTGATGTGAAGTTATAAAGGACGTGATTCACATTGAGGCAAAGTTGTAAATTGTTGAAATACCTTTCTTGTTGAGATATTCATTTTCGGTCGCTATTGTTGAGACTTTGTACATATTGTGGTTGAGCTATGGGCTATTTATTATGAAAATATTATTGTTGTTGACTTCTTTGGCAAGTTGTAGTTTTGGACACTTGAGGTGCGATTTGTGATATGTTGTGACATTGATACGCATGTGGTGGTATAAGGATTGGGGTTGATACACATGCGGTGAGATAAGGTGGGCTTGATACGCGTGTTGCTAGTAGGGTAACTACTTGAAACCACGCGGTATGATAAGATGGGCTAAAACATGGGTAGCTATTGCGGAAAAATGGATTTTTAACTAAGTGCAAGGCTCCTGCGGTGGTATAAGGAAAGATTGTGATTTTGATTTGTGAAATGAGACTATGAGGCTATACCTCGGTAGTGATTCTTGTTGATACCTTTCATTTACATCACTTGTGTTTTGTTTGCATCGTTTTCTTGGCATTCTTATTATGTGTTGTTTCCTTCCGTGATATCTTCATTGTATCATTTCCATTATTTCCATTATTATATTGTACTATACCTATTCAGTTTCCTTATTTATTCAAGTTGGTGTCTTGACCTGACCTCGTCACTACTCTACTGAGGTTAGGCTTGATACTTACTGGGTACCGGTGTACTCATACTACGCTTTTGCACATCTTTTTATGCGGATCCAGGTACTTCATACCAGGATAGGCATCCGTGAGTTGAGCTTGGATCGGAGACTTCAAGGTATACCTGCCGGCGTTCGTAGGCCTCGGAGTAACCATATATCCAGTTTCTGTTTCATTCTCCTTTTATAGAAAATGTTGTATAGAGATGTTTCAGTATACTCGTGTAGAACTTGTGACTCGGTATCACCGGATTTTGGGTGTTATGTTCAGTTGTATTGGGAGTCCCCTTTAACTATTGGTTTAAATTGGAAGTTTTATTATTATTTCTGTCAATTTTTCCTGTATGTTAGGCTTACCTAGTCATAGAGACTGGGTGCCATCACGACATCCTACGGAGGGAGATTAGGGTCGTGAAATTGAAGAAGCTCTTAGCCTCATCATTTGATTCGGATTGAGCCCCTGGAATATCTCAAAAGCATCCCTCATCATTTCATTAAATCGATAATTTTTAAAATTATTCTCTGCTATGAGATTATGTTCTTCACCACCAAAAGAATTCTAAAAATCAGCATCATCTACACTAACATGACTCTCCCCATGAACAGTGCACATACTATAATTTTTCATAAATTCCTTCTTAAACAGATGAACAGTAACAATATCGGCTCCCAATAATTTAACACTGCATTTCACACAATAGCACCTAATTGTCTCTTCAATAAGAAAATCATCAAGTATTTTTGCTTTAGAAATAAAGCCAACAACCCAATCTGTAAATTCATCCCGTAACCCCGTACGATTCAGATGGTTCCTATTATACATCCATCTACGATGCTCAAATTCTATCTACACAAAACATTGAAATTCATTTGAAGGTTCCTATTTTGAAAGCTTACATGGCAGTAAGCAATAAGTTATTTTTTAAGAATCCAATTTTAAAGAATTCAATTTCAAAGGCTTCTATTTGTATAGGTGTAAAAGTAGAAATATTAGCTTAGTGTTACCTATTCTCTTGTTATATTCTCATAAATATCTTTTACTAAAGCGATTGCAATTCATTAGACCGTGCTTCATCAAATTTCAACAACCTTTTTTTTGTTTGTTATTACTATCATTT